>NC_090894.1:32737437-32752437 GCF_036669925.1 Montipora capricornis
GCGACTCCTACGACATAACATACGATTGTCGTAGCGTTTTAAAACATGTCTTAAAATGCTACGACATTTTTTTCTGACGTACACGACACAATCGTAAGCGAGTTGCATGCCACAAAAATCGTACCGTGTAAATCAACCCTAACAAGATGTGTTTTCGAGACAGAACTAGAATTTGAAATCTCCTTAACACGGTGTTCTTTTCTCTGTCATGAGGAAACTACCTGTGGCAAAGGGACATTGCTTTCCGTTAATGAAACCGAGAAGGTACATATAGACGTAACCTATCAAGAAACTCTTCAAACGCGCTTGCGAAAAGCGTGCTAGCTGTGTTGTGTTCTCCTAAATCTCCCCCACCCCTTCCCCTCACACTTCCGTGATCCATACCAAAACCTAGCCCCCACCCCCCTCCCCTCACTTTCAAACGTACTCTGCGGCCTCTGTGTGGATCGAAACTTGGCTGCATTCAGCCGTAAAGCAGAAAGTCAGTGGATAAACTGATTTTAACACTTCATGATAAATTTATAGTTTAGCAAGACTGTATTCTTTTGCCATGAAAGATGCATTGGTTACATACCAACATGTCAACCGTTCGCGTCGTTATCTGTCATTTAAGAAAACGGCGAAGAAGAAGAAGCACTGAAATAGTCGAAGAGCTCATTTCACTCTTTAAGAAGCTGATACAAGGCCTTTTCATGCAACCCATGAAGTTGAATGCTATATGTGCAGCTTCTAGACAGAAACAAGTCAATGAGCTACACAGATTATTCTGTGCCAAGAAATGTAGCATCTGCTCGAGCAGACACTAACATGTACTGACAGCTTCTCTAGGCATGCTTCCCTACACTTTGGCATTGTGGCACTGCAGCCTTCAAAATTCACTTCACCCATCGATTTGGGATAGTGTCAGGAAAACAATAGGCTCACTGTTGACTTGAATGGGCAGTGAACCTCTGCCTACTGCTGTACCGGAATTGCTGTCTTACTCATGCACAAGATCATGTCACCTTTCATACTGCAGCTTTTGAAGTTCTCAGACATGCGCACATTATTAGAGTTATTAGTTACAATCGACATCAGAATTGTATCAAATAGGTTGTATCAAACAGCAGGAGAGGCTCATAACCTAGAAGTCTCGATCTGCGATTGAATTCGTCCCATCAGTTTACGATATTATCTATTTTTAAAACAGCTTCTTCTAGATTTTAGAAACATGTCAGGATGTCGTTCGGTGCCCGATTCATGATTTTGCATTTAGCACGTGGAACCCCATTGCGGTTAGTTGGTTTCGGACCAATCCGAGGACGTTGCGGTCATCGGACTCAATCTCATTGTCCATTCAGTATTTGGCTAGAGTAGTATTTTAAATTTACAGAACACCGTAAGCTAGTGGGCCAATGATAAACAAGAGAGATTGACACTTGTGAGTTATGGACTTTTAACGAAAGTGATGAGGACAATGTTACATACGAGGTGATACTGATGTAAAGTTTTGTTCGTTTCGGCCGGCTTCCTGTAAACCTTAATCCTTGGTTTTACTATTTCATGAAGACACCGTTCTCAGCAAAATATGAAATAAAAAATGGGGGTCATCGAACTCATTATCAATATGCGCGAGCTAATGCGCGCACCAATAGACAACTTAAGATACTCCGATTCAAACGCACGGGTACGGCTAGCGCCATTTTGAACTCATTAAATGATCACGTGAGCAATTCCTTGCCGTGAAAGCTACACGTTTTCTCGGGGTAATTAGTGGTCTACACGTGAGTTCGCGGCGGGCCAAAATGGTGAAACGGGTAAGTTTTTATGGTCTTTAATTTTGCTTATTAGACCAGAGTAGTATCCAGATTCTTGGATAAAAATTTAGTTTTTCTGACTTGAAGCGTTTTGGGATTACGAAAGAGTTTTGTTGAGGCACAAAGGTGGAGAAATTTTCGCTTGTCAAAAGGTCGTGCTGCTTACAAAAACATGCGATGACTGAGGTGTAGTCTCTTCGCAAAATTTCAGTTGAGACACATTTGAAATAGACTTAAAATACAACAGGTCATGAACCACGATGAAAAATGCCTAAATTCAAATTACATTCTTTATTTTGACTTGAAAGGATACTTCTTGATTAAAACGTTTTGATAGAAGTAAAGGAGGCTTCTTCAATTTTTGAGGCGAAGGCATATTTGTAGCATATTGTAACAAAAGACAAAAAAAGTCAATTAATCTGATAAAAAATGTTTTCGGCTTATTTCAGACGATGTTCAGATGGCATATGGAACACGATATAAAACATAGTCGTAATAGCCAACCTTATCTTCTGAGCCGCCATCTTGCTTCAGATCGTACCTGGTGTCACCCGGTGTAACTTAAGTTTGATTGGCTTTCCGTGTAACCGAGTACGGGTACGGGTAATCCTACCCGTACCCGTACCCGGAACCGGGCTATCTTAACGTCTCTAATGACGCCAGAATTATACGCGGTAGGGTTGAGCAATCGAAAAGCAGGAAATTACCTTAAGCTTGTCGTTTAACACGGTTATTATAAATCATATTAAACTAGAGGAAACAGACATTTTAGACTTGCCCATCTGTTGGTACCAAATGGTTTTTTCAAGGTCCTGGCCCTTGGACTAAACATTAGTTTTAGTTTTAGTGGGCTAAGAAAGCTCATCTCTCAGTATTTTACGTTTGGAGTTCAGGAATATTACAGAGGAATTTTCAGATCAGCTCATGTCAAACAAATACAAAGATACATTCCTAGTCTTAAAGTCCAGGATGTAGAGAGGTAAGAGAAAGAGTGTGGGATGATATTCCCGGTGGTGTGGATTGGCGTTGAAATGTGCACGCTATCAATTAAAGATTTGAGCTGTATTTGATTCTCACAAGCCAAGTTGTGAGAGTGTGCATGCCAACTCCCTCTCCACCAGTGGATACCACGGCAGCGCATAGACTCTTCTGAGGAAGACAGTGATGTCCTGACAGAATTCTTGTTTCAGCGTGTGTTGTCCAATGCAACTTTGCATTCAGATTCAGATTACTTGGTGTAAGCGCCACAAAGTAGTAAAGTGACCCTCTACCCCTAAGCCTAACCTTACACACCTAGGCCGCTGTCAGTTTCAGCCAGGCACCACGATCGTTAACGTTGTCTTTTCATGATTCAAGGACCACGCTTAAGAATGTCCTTTATCTTATCTTTAAAACGGAGAAAAGGTTGACCTTGATTAGTGCACAGTCAATATCATACCTTTTTCTCCGGTAAGCAATTTTTTTTTGGATTGTTGTAAATACATAGCAATTCGTGGACTCTTAGATTTAACACTTGGATACTTAGAGACGGTTATCAAAATTTGCGTGCGTCTAATTGGGTGCAATCCTGCACATAAGTGTAAGCTTTGCCAGTGAAAAACGAGTCTTAAGGCGCACATCCGAGCTGGCTTTCCTGGGTTTCCGCTGATGTTCAGAAATGCTCCACAATATAAGCATAACTTACTTGCCCTGAAATACTACACCTTATTGAATGGTTTAACATATAATACGCGCGGATATTCTTCGAGTTGCATATTACGAGAAACGATCAAAAGTTCCCAGGTATTATATTTTAAACCTTTCAATAAGGGATTCATTATTCCTAGTTACTATTTTCTAGTACTTTGGCTTCTTCCTGCATCGACTGAGGCGCGTGCAAATGACGAAGACAACATAAACGAAACCATTCAAATGCTTTTTTTTTTTTTTACTTGAAAAACGAAATGACGATTGACAGGCGATGAAAAGCTAAATTCTTGGGCTTTGCATCATGCTGAAAACAGTAAATCCCGTCCCGCCCGTATTTGCTTTGTTTTAAACCAGTCAACCACGGACACTGACGTGTATTAAAAGTAAAAAGTCTCTGCTTACGAGCCAGAAGGCCCATCAGGCCGGCACTTATTTCCAGTTTCATTAGCATGAAGCGACTAGGAGTATTTCTACTCCCCCCTGGATGGGATGCTAGTCCATCGCAGGGTTATCCCCAGCATTTCGCCGGTACCGATTTATACACCTGAGTGGAGAGAGGCACCATGAGAGTAAAGTGTCTTGCTCAAGAACACAGCACAATGTCCCCAGCCAGGCCCCGGACCCGAACCACTCGATCTGGAGTCGAGCGCACTAACCATGAGGCCACCGTGCCTATAACGTGTATTACCGTCTCATGGTTTGCTTGCGCGTTTCCTTCACCAAATACGGTAAAATGGCATATCAGTGGACTAATAAAAGCAATATACGCCTATCAACGGAACAATTTGTGGGCAAAATTGAGTGTCCTACTCAGACATGGGTGACCCGAAAACACTGACCCTCGGTCCATGGACTACTCAAACGGACTACTGCAAAAATACTACTGTTAACAGTATTTTAGTCTAAGCAGCCATTTTAAAAAGGTTAGCTTTCAATAATTGCTACACCAGTTTCACTTCACTTACATGAAGTAATCGGCCATCACAACAATTATTGAAAGCCAACCTTTTTAGAATGGCTGCTTAGACTGCTGTTGACCAACGCTGTTTACAATGGATGTTTAGTCTTAGCACTAATTGTGACGCTGCTTACGACCAATAGCACTCACTTGAAATAGTATTTTTGGGGTAGTCTGTTTGGGTAGTCCGTCGGGGTTGCCCATCAAGACTGGGTGTCAGTGTTTTCGGGTCACCCACTGAGACATTGTTTGGCTACATTTCCCTACGATTCCTCATGTTTTTATCAACTAATTAGGGCCGGTCCCTGCAAAATTATGACAAAAGGCAACAGGAAACAGACCACGCTAGGCCTGTCAACCCCTTTTAACATTTTGTATAGTCAAACACAGTATAATTATCTCTATTGCCTACTTTCATGTTATTCTGGTTTGTCTGGTGGTTTTATCAGACAAACCAGAATTACATGAAAGTAAGCAATAGAGTCGTTTGCAACTACTGTCAAGACAGAATTATGCCTTTCTGGAGGAGGTGCTGCTTAATGTGTCTGAATGGCTTGAGGTGCTATCAGAATGCAGGTAAATGGCATTCTGAGAACACTAAATTTCAAATTTTCTTGGGGGAGCATATCCCCAACCCCCCCTAGTTTAGTTGGTGCAAAGCACGCATATAAAATTCTGGATCCACCCCTGCCAAGATTTAGAAATACTTGCAAAGCTTGCAAAGGAGATATGATAGCTATAGAAGCCAAGTAACACTTTAAGTCCATGGTCTCTTTGAGGAACAAATAGAGATCCCATCTAAGAGAGAGCGAAGGAAGCAACCTTGGTTTAAAATAGAAGAGATTTCAGAAGCACGTGCATTTGCTGAACTAATTTCATAGATAGAGACGACTTGTGATGAAGAAAAAAAAGAGTTTAAGTTGTCTGAGTTACATTCTTCGTTGGTGTCACGACTTCAAGATGTTGGTATCGATAAATCTGTCAATAAAACTCTTTTAAAGGAACGTATACTCTCCTATTGCTTTGAAAATTTACCGAGAACAAACTGATGGCAAAAATGCGTTGTTGGTATTAAATGAAAGTCTCAAGTCTCTCCTTAAACATTCTATGGCATCGAGAGACACCGACGAAGAGATATTCCGTATGGCAAGAATAGTTAAGACTTCAAAAAAAGATATCTTTGATTTTAAAGGTTTCCAGTTCTCTTGCAATTTTCCTTCGAGATGCAAGCAAAGGTCTGTTCCTCCTAGTGTATTGTGTTTAGTTTCAATGTTGTTAAACGGCACAAATACATAGAAGACCAAGAAAAGCTTGGTCTCAGAGTTTCTTAAAGCAGAGTTGAAAGCCTGACAAGCGCCATCGCTACATCTCTCCATTCCTTATTTAAAAATGAAGGAGTTGTTTGTCCTCTTAATTTAAAGCCCCGTCTATTTACTGTGGAATCGCTGTCGATAACAGCGACCAAAATCCGTCCTCCACTACATCCCAGAACTCATTTCATGGTACGGGCATAAGTGTTCTTCAATTTCCTATTTTAAACTTTGAGGCTATTGCCTGCCCGTACTGGTCACTCAGGAAATGAAGGAGAGAAACAGTAAGTTGTGCGTGGCCTATAATCACAAGGGCTTGTTGGGTCAATCATGGTTTCCAGCTTGTGAATAATGAACTTGTTAAGGATAAATTCATACCTTCATTGGATATTTCTGGTAAAAATTTACCTGTTATCAGAGGTCTTCTGCCCTTTTCTCCATGAAAAGGCCACAACTTCAGGGGCCTATCCAGGAATTTCCCGGAGGAGCGGAATTTAGAATTCAAATATATTAAACACTAACAATACTTGAGCTTTTCCGAGCGCTAGTGTGCTAATGGATATATCTATCTATGTTTCTTTGATACGTCTGAGGTACGTTTTCAATAATGTTGTGTATAGAATTTACATACCACAATGTTACACAAATAGTGAAGATGCCAGCATCTTCCTTGGGTGACGTTCCATAAAAGCACGGCAAATTTCTCTTGTCTCAAGACGCACCACGTTTCCATAACATGGCAGTCACAGCTAAATCAGAGCAAAGGCCCTTCCAGCTTTTCATTCATTTTCAGGTAAAAAAGTTGCTGGGAGCTATGGCAATCATATCCAGACGCAACTTCTACTCATTTGGGCACATTGTTGACAATTCATTCGAAGTACTCGACATAACATCTCAAGTATTTCGAGTATTTGAAAGATTTAGAGTTGTAGTCTACAAGTTCGTCCAGTTCATTAGATGCTGTAAGGCATCTTTCCATCGGCAAGGTAGGGCAATGGTGAACATAGCACTAATTTAGGTAAGAGGACCATGACCATAATGGCGATTTTTCGATACGATATTCATATTAGGTTCAAGCTTTTTTTAGGATGCCCTACTCCAAGATTCCCACAGAGCTGTTTTGAAAAGCGGTGTCTGGTCCTGTCGTTTAGAGGCGCAACAAGACATTCCTTCTCCAGAGATGATGGACATGGGCATAGATGGATAGTAAGATGGAAAGTTCTTGGAAGCTGAAGTGGACAACTCTATCGGCAGCATCAGTAGCCTACTCACAACTTCTTAAGTGTGGAGTAAGAAGGGTTGCTCTGGGCTTTGCAGATTTTTCAAGGCTAATCTTTCCTGTATAGAACTACGTTATTGTTCCGCTGGCTGTACAGAATCCGAATTTAAATATTCTTAGTACCCGCACATGCGATTAATATCGCCATGGAGGTTAGCGATATAAAATTAGCCTTCAATTAGTGCGTGGGCGATGTAAATTCACAAGGTTATATAACTACAGCTTATGTATGTCCCATTATGGAATAAAAGCTACTTTCGTCAATTTGACCATATCCCCCCCCCCCCCCCCCCCCCCCCCTCCCTAGGAGAGGTTCTACCGCAACTGCACCTTTCCAATTATCTTCGAATTTAGTATCAATCTTTCTTGTTATTTTCTTGCGACTTCGGGTAATGAGCAAAGTAACATTTTTATACCCACCCCTCCCCCTAAATACGTGAACCCCTCAAAATACCCCTTTTGTCTTCAATCTGGTGGTTCTTCTTTTAAAAGCATTAGTTGCATCAATATCAATAAGACTTTAGTGTGCAAAGTTTGGTTCTTTTATCCGGCCTGTAAAACATTCATCGTGTTTTATTTTACAAATCCCACACATAAAGCTGAAAACTTTTCAAGTAACAATCTTCTCATTCACCCTGAAGTAGCTTTCGAAAGCCTATACCTTGCATACGGAGTCCGCGCCCGCAGTGCGCGCGGCAGTCAAAACCGTGCTATCCTGTCAATCATTTGCCCTTTCACCGGAAACAGTCCATATTGTCCATTTCGGTTGTGCGTAAATGACATTTGTCGATCTACCCCGTCGAAAGGACGCGACCGAAGTCTTTTTTCGCGAAGTTAACACAAATAAATAGATTATCAATACGGTTTTGCCGTCTTCTTACACTTGATTCGAAAATACAAGTCTGAATTCGTCTTAGATTAGTTAGAAAAAGCACAAATAACAGCCAAAGCACAACAGCTTACGTTCGAATTCTGCTCGCCGACAACCCAAGTTTGTTGACAAAAAAATTGCCATTAAATGGTTTTCTGGCCCTTTATTAATAGCGCTCACGTGAATTTTAAATGGAGTATCGGGAAAGAAAAATTGCCAAGTTGATATTTGTCTCGTGTAAATATACATTTTTAAGCAGCGAAAATTTGTATAAGCACGACAAAACTTTTATTGACCATTGCTCGAAGGAACACCGTTTATAAGCTGCAAGGAAGTCGCTGATGAATTTTGCACAAAAACCTCGGCCCCTAACACGGGAAAGCCAGACTTGGAAAGTTTTTCAGCGAAGGCTCACTAAGGAAGAGATTCTAGAGCTTGCCCTCCCGCAGGTCGCCAGAAAGGTGCAAACAAGCTGGTTCATGTCCGAAAAGAGCAAGATCTAGAATAGACTAGAAGGGGCAGTCAAAATTGTGTTTCTTGTATTGTGCGAAAATTCATTCAAAACTTTTCCCTCACTCCCAAATAAGAACTTGCTGTGTCTTGCAATTTTACAGTGAATTACTATGAGGCCAATAAGAGAATCAACATCAAAGAGGCACTCCCAGGGGTTTGGGGAAGAAGAGAACATGGCTAATTTGAGCTGGGGAACAGAGTAACAATATCAAAATATTTTAGGAAACAAGGGAAGAAAACCAATTTACATTTTAGGGATCAAAAAGGTGGGAACAAGTTTGAAAGTAATTTGGGGAACAAGGAAACGCAAGCAAATATTTAAAGGCAACGAGGACCCCTCTCCACAGTAGGGCCTCATCAAATGTTCTGCCTCTTTCATCCAACAGCTCAAACAAGTGATTCCAACAATTTTTGCATGACCGACACGAAAAGAAGACTCTCTTAGAGAAATAAATTATTTAAAATAACACTTTAGCATGCGAAACAATGGTCAGATGCTTACGAGCACCCTCATGCCCATGTTTGTAAAAAAGCACTATGAAGTATTCCTTGCGACTGGTTTAGGCATTGCTTCATCTTTCAACATAATACATTGGGCAAAACTAAATCACCTCCATTCTCAGAGGGCACTGGGGAAAGAAGCTAGAAGAAAAAAACTGGCCTTAATCCAATTCTCCCAAGGTAATCTTTACAGAATAAGATTATTGAAGGAAAACTTTTGAATGCCAACCTTAAGCCCTTTAAAACAAGTGCAAACAATATTAATAGTCTTTAAATTCACAAAATGTGAAACAGCATATTTTAGTCTCATATTCAATTAGATTTGGCTACAATATTCCTTAAAACCATGCAGAACTATTTGCCATAAAATGTGGAACATTTCCTGCCTATCTAAATATGCCACAAAAGGGCTCCAAAAAGCAACCAGTTAAGTTTTCAGATAAAGATAGTGTCTCTATGGAGGTCTGAGACAATACCTAAAAATTAAATAATTTGATGTGATCAAGACATTGAATGACCAAGCAATAAACAAACTGCAGTAATGTATGTTAGGTTCACAAAGTGGGAATGAAAAAAATTTTCCTCAACTGATGTTTCAATATGCATTTAAATTAATTTTCTATCAACAATTCAAGGGACTGACTTTTCACTGGTATTGATTTACGTTTCCATGATAAGTTTGAAAGTGAATCTGGCAACCACAGTGCCCTATGAAATGGGAAACAGCTTTAACAAACCCTTTAAACTAATATTTTACAAGGGAAACCATTGTTGATGCCCTGCAAAGAACAAAGAATAAATTAAAAAAAGAGTTGGTCTGGAGTTTATCCACAATGGACAGTTAGTGGCTGCATTCACCAATGTAGAGAACAAACACATCAAGTTTCTTCTCAAGCAACCAGGTGATCAAGGAGCTATTCAATTTCCAAAGAACAATGGTAGTAAGTGTACCAGTACCTGGGTGAATTCGGGTACCTGGCCTGAAAATGAAACTTGTGGAGCCAAACAACTTGTTGAGCTTAGTACTTAAACTGGGTAGATAATTATGGCTACAATTATTGTCCATTCAACCAACAGTTTCTCCTAATTGTGTGTACCATTCACTTGTTGGTTCCTTAATAAAAAAAATCGCTAATTCAATTAAGGATTCAACTCCTTTCAAATCATCAAAGTTACTTTGCGCCACCAGGAACAAACGAAAAAATACAAGCACTGAAGAACAAACAAATTAACTGCTCAAGAATGCACGACTTCCTTTGAAACAGCAAAACAGGATCCTCGAGTCACTAAAAAGTGCTACATGCTACGTGGATGTTTGTAGAACGATCGCAAGTTGTATTCACTGAAAGAAAACTCCACTCCAGATCTGATAGACGATGGTCGTGCAAAACTTGCCAAGCACGTGGAACACCCAACAGGATTGTTTGACGTTTGGCACAGCAGATGAACGAAAAATTGTTCCCCTCACTATTCACCTGAAGTTCGATCATGATGGACACACACAAACAAGAGCTGAAAGAACTTCAAAAGGTCAGACGACCAAATGTGATTGACCCAACACTCGTTAGAGCGGCTCAGTTATCGGACATCAAAGTGCTGAACAAACCAAGGGATTTCGTCGTAAAAATGTTCACTCAGCAACGTCTTCTTCTTCTACAGAATAAAGTTCAAAAAGCGATCCTGGTTGTTAATCACATGCTAGCCCATGTCATAAACTGGTTAAAGTGGGATGGCAAATTGATTGTCAGAACAATGCGTCATTTCTGTCTCGCTGAGTTCAAAGAAGCAACAGTCAAAAGAGTCACAAGAGAAGGCAAGCGAATGTCCACCGATTGTAAACAATTGGCGGGAAGTTGGATCACAAGGATAGCACATATTTTCCCGCTCGCTGAATTCTGATTGGTCAGTTTAAATTTCAGTAGCTCTCGCCGTATGCAAGGAGTCGGAATCGGCTAAATATACTGCTACTTAATCCCATTAATTTTCGGATGTCCGGAGCGGTTCACCTTTTCCTCAACCACTCCTTTTTGTTTGATTCCAGTCTGCTCTCAGTTGCCGCTATGTTGTCACGTGTGGTGGGCTATACTCGGGCCGATTAGCAGAGAAATCGGGTGGTTCCAAAAATCCACGAATTGTTTCATTCCGTGGAGACATCTATGCGGTATGTTATTTAACCATGCTTGTTTAGTGGGAGGGGGAGGGGTCGCAGTATCAAACAAACTCCAGCCTGGCTTAGGGTCTTTAAACAACTGCGGAGAAGTTGTTGCGTTTTTCAAAGGTTGAAGGCGATAAGCTATCTGCTTCACCTCTTTTTTGGGCGAAATTCCTGATCGGTTTCGTGGTCTAACGCATTTAATTTTATCACCCACAAAGGAAATGCCCTTGGTGTTAAGGTAACTTTTTTTTTTCACAATTTACAACATTATCATCAATAGTTGCCTTATCAGTTTCTGTAACTGGCTTTTAATTTGAAAAAAAAAAAAAAAAAAGCACAGTGCTTGTTTCGTGTAAGTGAGTAATAATTAATGATTCGAGATATTTACCCAGGAAGCTCCACTCACCCGGAAGTGGTTTTCAGGGAGGTTCTGCATCCGGATCGAATTGGAGTTTAGAGATGTTGGGGAAGTGAAGTGAGAAGGTTGGAAATTCAGCCGCAGGCTGTTATAGTCAGCCAGTTATCAAGGAAACATCAGGGGTACAAGGTTTTAATGCCATCGGAAGTGAAGGCGTAGCTTAATATCTTTCAATGTTCTCATTTTTCGAAATTGTTGCTGCTCTGGGCTATTCTGTGGAAAGGTCTTGTGAGAGCAAAAAGGCAGTGAATTGTTGAAAAAAGGACAATTCACTTTCCTTTCTTAAAAAATAAAAGGGTGAAAACTATCATGCAGACAAGGAAAAAAGAACATTTATCATTGGTCACCACTAGCGAACTTTATTAAAGCATTCTTAGCTGCTTAAAGCTCCTGTGAAACTAAGCAAGTACTGATATATCTAAATCTACGGAATGATAGCATGCCTGGTATGCTTCTAATATGTAATCGCAAAAAATCTGTTGTTGTGAAACCTAGCGAATGTTTTACACAGTTATGCGAGTTATGCAGTTTGATTCATAGATGCTCAATAACATTCATCCCCTGGTTACCAATTGATAGTAACGGGCATGTGATACAAATGACAAAGAGTCTTAAAAGTTCTGTGGAAGTATCTTTATCTCAGACCACTTGACAGAGTAGGGACCATTTTTCCAATGATACCAGATCATTCTTCTTGAATCGGTCTTACCATTAAGATAAAGACCATTCAGGTTGGAGTTCTGACAACTGTTGTACCACCAGGCACCTTTATGGGCTGACGCACAGTTGCGTGAATGGTTATCATTATCGCGATCCTTGGTGGTAAACGCATGGCCGCGGTGAACGCCTAGGGAATCACCTGCAGTCCCTAAATGTAAAGAAAACGAATTAAGTAATCAAAATAAGAGTCAACTTTTATTTTTTTTTTTAAATGCTAAAAATTCAAACGCACTTGAGATTTTTTGTTGTTTCTAACTACTTGCCACCGGAATGAAATCGATGTAATGTGCTTTATTGTTTTTTTTTTTTTGCTAACTCACTAGCTTACGTATAAAACATGTTCTGTCAGTGAAAGCAAGATAAAACTCTCTGACATCAGAGTAGAATGTCTATCAGTTGGGGAGAGACTGCACCTAGGGTTGTTCATCACCAGGGTTTGCAAACCTGACTATTTTCCCTCGCTCGCTTGCCACAGTAACTGAACTGTACTCGGCAAATGCTGTATTTCCATGAATGTCTTCCAAGTCCACGCGAAGCTTGTTGCTGCTGTTTACAGTCAGGCGGTGAATCTTGTCCAGTCCAAGCCAAAACTCTCCACTCAGCCTCGTTTGTAGGTGTCCCAAGTGCGGAAAAAATCTACGTAGCCGTCTTGTCTTTTTTGAAACACCGTCCACCCTCCGCCAGCCGTTTTGTGATCTCAGTATACTTCAAATTCTCCCAAACCATCGGGATCAATTTTGTACACACCACTGATCTTTTCGTCAGAATTGTAAACATTGGCGCAGTTCTTGTAGACTGAAAATTACATAATTGAATTGGCCATTGATACTGCGCATGCGCGACATTAGTCTCCTTTGCTGGCTGTTAATGCTGGCTGCGGTTTAGTTTTCTCACACGTGACTAGTTTCTTACTCGAAACACGATATTTTTTAGTGTTCACGGTTTTCGGATTTTTATTCAGATCTAGGATATGCGAATCAATGAAGGCATTCAAGGGACAAATAACGACTAAGATCGACTACGATAGCATCTTTTTTATAATGAATCCACGATCATGCAAATACGAAAAAACTTTCAGCACAAGTTGAAATATCAAAATTTGGGCATCCACTTGGCAGGACCACAAACACATCCTCACGTTTGATGAAATTCTTGAACAGGTTTCAATCCTAAAATCTCCGAAAATTCAGAATTTGCTGTGTATTGTACCGTGCAAACCTCTAAATACTCGTAGCTCCTTGCGCTCAAAACCGGTTTTGTGGCCAATGGGCGCACTATCGTCGTTCAACCAGTGAAATTGAGTGTTAGATTGTTTTTACTCGGAAAGAACTGGCACTCACTATGAAAACCAATCAGCGACCGTGTTCATAATCATAAATCATGGAAGTGAGATTCTTAACCGCCGTGACCAGAGGTTCGTATTTTTCGCCTCTCCGTTTTAACCGCTTGCGAAAGAAAAATAGAACCTCTGGCACCCAGGGTACCATTTAAAAGCCTTCGAAAAAAATCTTGTTCTCTAACCCAGCGTGAATTAACAAGAGCTCTGTGAGATCCCATAAGTACCTGACAGTTTACTGCTAAAACTGAAATATAATAATTATATTGTAAGGACAAAAAGTTCTTTTGCCGTCATCTCCCGTTAAACTTTATTTTCTAAAAGGTGCTCATTTGCCGAAAATGTTGAAAAAATGAGGAGTAACCTTTCTTCAAATAATTTCCCACCTTGAATAAGCGCCCAACCCTAACGAGCCCAAAATTCACCACTAAGGGATTTTTTAAACAGGTGGATAACTGCGATGACCACTAGTTGATCTGAGAAATCATAACATGTAATTAACCTCTAGATGCGACCACCAGGTGATCCTACTCCATTCGAGATCACTCAAAATGTCAGATTCATCATAATGCTTTAAACTGTGCTAATAGTTCTTTAATTTGATGAAGATATAGGATGAAGTAATGTTTGACCTTTCCGAAATTCATGCGGCACCGATGATTTTCCACATTCATGGTGTCTTTTTTTGCGAACAAATCTCAAGCATAACGCTGAAAACTTTCCTAGTGACAATCTTCTTGTTCGAAAACGTATAGTTGAAATCGGCTAAATTTAGTGCTACTTAATATCATTTACTTTCGATTGTCCGGAGCAGTCGCTTGCATGAGGTTCGCCTTTTCCTAACCGATTCCTTTTTGTTTCATGCCAGTCTCCTATCAGTTGTCGCTGTGTTGTCACGTGTGGTGGACTATACTCGGACCGCTTAGCAGAGAAATCGGGTTGTTCCAAAGATCCACGAATTGTTCCCTTCCGTGGAGAATATTTGAAGCTAAAGGAAGACAAAAACTATCTAGTCAATGGAAACATCTATCCGGTATGTAATTACCCATGCTTGTTCAGGGGGAGGAAAAGGGGTGGTGGGGGAGGGGGGGAGGGGGGTTTGCTGCCTGATTTAGGGTCTTTGAACAACTGTGGAGAAGTTGTTGCGTTTTTCAGTGGTAAAGACGGTAAGCTATGTGCCTCACCTCTTTGTTGGGCGAATTCCATGATCGGTTTCGTGGTCTAGCGCATTTGATCTTATCGCGGACAAAGAAAATGCGCTTGGTGTTGGTGTATCTCTTGTATTTTGATAATTGCAGTGCGCAGAAATGCGGGACAATGGTGTCAGAAAAACTTGGTGTAACGGCTAAGCTACTGCAAGTCTCTTTTGGGATAGTGGTAGATTTCTTTATCATTATCAAAAGGGTCCAAAGATAGTGATGGGGTAAGATAAAAGTGATCCTCGGGCTTTGTTT
>NC_090894.1:32762437-32774937 GCF_036669925.1 Montipora capricornis
GTAGTTGAAGGGCGGGTAATAGACGAAAGATAGAAGTCACCTTCGCAATTATCTGGACAGTTTGCTTAAATTGTCCTGATTAATGCGAAGATCACTTCTATCTTTTGTCTATAACCCGCTCTTCAACAAATATACCTTTCTTTCATAATGATGGCGTATTGTACCCTTGACAAGTTCATATGATGGTTGCTTGGCAATAGGCAATTGGAGCGCAAGGCAGAATTCGAACAGAACCTCTTTCGTTATGCTACACCCATGGAGCTACAAGAACTGGAGCCAGGATCGCCATTCAAGGTCACGTGATAAATGTGGTACAGAAACTTCTCACGATTGAGTCGCCAAGATAAAATCATATCTCCTTTTCACAGGCATAATACATCATTACCATCAATAGTTGTCTTATCAGCTTCTGTAACTGGCTTTTAATTTAAAAAATATGAAGCACAGTGCTTGATTCATAAGTGAACAATAATTAATAATTCGAGGTATTTACCCAGGAAGCTCCAATCACCCGGAAGAGGTTTTCAGGGAGGTCCTACTTCCGGATACCCTGGATTCCAGAGGTTATTTTCTCGCTGGAATCCAGGGTAACATCCGGATCGAATTGGTTCCTTTTAACTAGACAATTGACAATTTTAGTGTTATCTGAAGTGAAGGCGTAGCTTAATACCATTCTTTTAATGTTCTCATTTTCGAAATTGTTGTTGCTCTGAGTTATTTTGTGGAAAGGGCTTGTGAGAGCAAAAAGGCAGTGAATTGTTGAAAGAAGGACAATTTTCTTTCCTTTCTTGAAAAATAAAAGGGTTAAAACTATCATGCAGACAAGGAAAAATGAAGTACATTTATCATTGGTCACCTCTAGCGAACTTTATTAAAGCATTCCCAGCTGCTTACAGCTTCTGTGAAACAAATCAAGTACTGATATATCTAAATCTACCGGATGATAACATGCGCGGTATGCTAAGCTACTGATATGTAATCGCAAGAAATCTCTTGTTGTGAAACCTAGTTAGTGTTTTACACGGTTGTGCGCGTTAAGCAGTTCGATTCATTGATGACCAATAAGATCCATCCCCTGGTTACTAAGTAAGTTACTGGTATGTGATACACTGACACAGAGTCTTAAACGTTCTGTGGACGTATCTTCATCTCAGACCGCTTGACAGAGTAGTGACTATTTTTCCAATGATACCAGCTCATTCCTCTTCCATCGGTCTTGCCATTAAGATACAGACCATTCAGGTTGGAGTGGTGACAATTGTTGTACCACCAGGCACCTTTATTGCCTGACGCACAGTTGCCTCCATTTTGATCATTGTCACGATCCTTGGTGGTAAACGCATGCCCGCGGTGATAGGTAAGGGAATCACCTGCAGTGCCTGGATGAAAAGGAAGGAAAGGAACTTTATTTTAAAATAGTGTCTAGTCGTTCTAGCGCTGGAGCACCAATTGGGAACACTGTAAACTGAAATTAACAATGAAAGCAAATCAAGTCAAATGTTGGTTTTTGAGGAGACGGGAAAACCAGAGTACCCGGAAAAAAACGTCTCGGTGCAGAGTAGAGAACCAACAAACTCAACCCACATATGACACCGAGTGTGGGAATCGACCACTGTGCCATCCCTGGACCATGAAAAGAAATCGGATTAAGGACAGCAGCTACTATTGTTATTGTGCATAAGTTCTGCACATCTCTAGATACTCCGGTTTTCTATCGGTGATGCTTACTAAAATAGTGGTGTTTTTGCGCGGTTTAAAACTATCCGGAGAAACTAGATCTTAGTAAGTCCTGTTGGTGTCCAAAAAGAAAATTGGGGTAACCAATGCATTTTTGAGAGATAATTAAGCTTCAATTTTAGAAAGAACGCCATACATTGCTTTGTATTTTAAAGCTTTTTACAAATGTTATTCAGCAATTATCTTTGAAAAATGCGTGGTTACCCCCAATTTCCTATTTGGATTTCAATAACAATTGTTAAGAGATCTACGTTAGCTGCATAATCATAAACCGGGGCAAAAATGCCTTTGAATTAATAGGCACCGTCCTTAAGTAATCAAAATAAAATTCAATATCTTAACTTTTTTAGAATGCTACAAATCCTTAAAACGTACTCGGTATTGTTTCTTGTTTCTGACTACTTGCCATGAAATCGTTGTAATGTGTTTATCACCACGACTGAAATGATAACCCAGGGTTTTCAGTAAAGTTCTCTTTTCGTTTTTTTTTGTTAACTCGCTGGCTTACAATTTGTTTTGGCATTGAAAAGTAAGTAAAACTCTCCGAGATCTGAGGAGAATTTGTATCAGTTGTAGACAAACTACACCTCGTTTAAATGAGAAAGTGTGTCTATCTCAATTAACACGGGGTTAATTGATCACCAGAGTTTGCAAACCTGAATAATTCCCCAAACTCAGCTGGTATTTTGCTCCCTCGCTTGCCACTGTAACTGAACTGTACTCGGCAAATGCTGTATTTCCATGATTGTCTTCCAAGTCCACGCGAAGCTTGTTGCTGCTGTTTGTAGTCAAGCGGTGAATCCTGTCCAATCCAAGCCAAAACTCTCCACTCAGATTACCAAAGCCTAGTTTGTAGGCGTCCCAAGTGCGGAAGAAATCTACGGAGCCGTCTTGTCTTTTTTGAAAGACCGTCCACCCTCCGCCAGCCGTTTTGTGATCACAGTATACTTCAAATTTTCCCAAACCATCGGGGTCGATTTTGTACACACCACTGATCTTTTCGCCAGAATTGTAAACATCGACGCAGTTCTTGAAGACTGAAAATTACAGAAGCAGAATGAATTTCTGTCAGTTAAGTTTTGGTTTCACTCTTTTTTCTAGCCTCTAAAAAGTAAGAATGGGCGTCATAGAGGAAAATAATAAACACATCTGGCATGCAAATGTTTTAGAAGCAATTGATTGACCTGAATCCGAGTGCTTTTTGCGAGGGAGCAGATGGGAAAACTTGAACCACTAATGTCTGAGAAGTGAACAAAGTATTTAAAATTTATAACTGCAAACCTTTGTCATAAGAGCCGCCAGTTTGGTTTGTTTTGAACGCAGCGATTGCTTCTTTGATTTGATCATGAATGAGTTGCTGCTCGATCTTCTTACAGCAGTGTAGTCCGGCGTAACGTTGTTATTCACGTTACACTGGGGTTTACTCATCCCAGGGTTTTTTGTTGGTTGCACAGACGTTTTGGCAATAGTCCCAACACGAATCCCAGTAAAAAGCAGAGCTAGCTGGAATGCCATTATGCACTGGTGGTTTCGGGAAACTCTTTTATGAAATGGAAGCAAAGATGCAAGTATAAAATGATTTCTAAGACTTCAGTTTATTTGGTCTTTCGAAACTAGATTTTTCTTGTCTCCTGCGCTCTATTTTGGGAATGCTGAATCATCGATTCCTAGCAATCAAATAACAACACATTGTAGCGGTGACTCGAGGCAGTAGGACCAGGACACAAGTTTTTTTTTTACAAGTAAAGACAATGTCACGAGGCAGTACACGACTTTCTTTTGTTTTGCGAGACATCTGGTTTGTCTCTTCTACTGGTTAAACCTACCCAGAGGGAAGGAGCACGAACAGGACTCGAGGTCCTATGCGAGGTGCTCCACCCTACCCTATCCAGACCAGATAGACCAGACCACAACACCGGGAACTACATGCCCTACTCTTTACGACAAGTGTGCGGGTTATTTTACGTCCCACAGGATTATGAACATTGAAGGGTTGTGAGACGGGACCACCGGCTTATCGTCCTTATCCGAGAAGACTAGAGAGTCTAGCCATTTGCAGATGTAATTACAAAGGCATCACTTTCTCTCAGTTATTTAAAGACCCTGAGTGTTGGTCCGGCCGGAGTTGAACTCACGACCTCCCGCGTGACAGCCCGGTGCTCAACCAACTGAGCCACCGGTCTTTTGACAAGAAGACAGTTTCTCAATATTTTATGAGAAGATTTATCCAGTGAAAGAACAGGGGCACTTAACGAGTAATTTCGGTAAATATCGGTTTGGAAGAAGGTGGGTTAGCATTTTCGAAAATTCGAACTCAGGCTGCTTTCGAGGCGCACTAAGATTATGGACACTTTTCTTAACAGATTTCCTATTTTCCTTTTCGGAAAGGTAGTGAAGAGTGTGAAGAGTGCGTAGAAATTTCGAAACCACATTGAAGAACGCTAGTGAGTTGAGGCAGAGTCAACTGTGACGTAGGAATAAAATTTGAAGATTTATCATAACTTCTATCATTTTGGCAAGAGTTTGTTTGAGAATCGTATCTTAAGGGGTCCAACGTAGCTTTGGCGGGATGCGGAATGGGGATTAACATAGAGGCGGGATGTGGGATATTTAAAGGCGGGGTGTCGTAAAGTTTGCGTAGTCAGCAAAGGTGGGAACAGTGGGAAAGGAATGCAGGAGAAAAATTAATAATTTTTTTTCGAAATTAAGAGAATTATAGTCTCCACTTCATTTTCCATTTCAATTTTGAACCAATACGTCTTTTTAGCGGTATTATTTTCGACGGTTTCGAGCAACGTTTTAGCCAGAATAATTTGGGGGAAGAGTTTAGGCAATCTCGATTTTGAATGAAAGTTAATGTCAAAGGGCAAATTGTCGAAACCATATCATGTATTTTAACCAGTTTACCAAGTCTAGGAACTCGCAGGGTTTCTGCTGAGCGAAGAAGATCAGCTTTAATGACTCTGAAGTCTGCCAAACATTCGTCCTTGCAAGATCAGATAATCAAGGCTAAAATGATCTTCGAAATCCCAATAGGGATATGCAGCATATCTTTGATTTGTTTTCTGCCAAGCTATATAAAAGTCTTTGTCGGCTTTTTGGAAAGAAATTTGTTTGTTAATAATTTGTAAAGGCGAGCAATTCTGCTTTGACCGTAGCACGTAGTCTGGACCCAGTGTTTCAGACTTGGGGAACCCGCGTCCAACGGTAGTCCGCAGTTGGTGTATATTTAATTCGCTAATAAGTACGGGGACGAGCTATTCAAAGTAAACAATATACGGGAAGATAAGTCAGTATTTGGCGAAACGAGCCCATAGTGGGCCTTGGAAACATGTTAATTGTTTCTTTGTGCTCGTAATTGCTTCTCTTAACTGTACCTGGCCGGTGTAATGACTTCGAAGAAAGAGCGGCAGTAGGAGAGGCTGCAACAGTTCCATTTTACAAAACACCACAACGTTTAACCTTTTGATATTTGGTGTCGTGCAACACACTTCATCAAACATGTACGAAATGGGTAGCAGTTAGTTAAACCTAAGATTCACAAATTAAAAGCAAAACCATTGGTACACAATTTATTTAGGTAGTCCATAGTAGCCTGGTTTGGTAATCCATGGACCTATGGCATCGGCAAAGGGTCAGTGAAATCTATCTACCCGTCGGTAAAATGTTCTTCTTGGCCCAAAACTCTGCTCATCAATTGAACTCTACACGATGGCTGTAATAGAATTAAGGTCAAATTTTGTACATGCCAAATACTCACGGAAAAATGTCGTATGGAGGAAAAACAATATGTAGTATTTTCCGACGAAGAGTTGATATGTTTTGAACGAGTCTATAAACTTCCTGCACTTAAATTACCCTATTCTGACAAAAAGGAATCCGAAGACTTAACCTAATGCATCAATCAATTTCAGCGGTGCCCATCCCCCCCTCCCCCCCATGGCAACCGCGGGGCATTTGTTCAAGTTGTAAGTCCCGGGGGTGAGGCATTCGCAATTTTATCGCGGCCCAGGGGCTGGGAATTAGCCTACCCCGGGGCAACCCCTGGGCATTTGACACACGTGTTTTCGAGTTAACATGGAAGAGTTTATCGGAAAAGACGAGGCCTTCGTTAAAGACTTTCTTGTCCGTCACGGACTCGAAAAACTTATGGAAGTTTTTAAAGGTATGTTTTCTCAATTTTAAGTATTTCTTCATTTATACTTGTAAGCATATGAATATATAAAAGCGACAAGGTGAACTAATATCACAAAACAATCACTGACGTGAAGACTGCGCAAACGCGACTACTTCGCATTTCGCATTCAAAACTAGCCTAGCAATTTTTAAATTCATGAAAGCGGACTTATATGAAACACTGAATTCAAATGATGCGATCTTCAAGACAGATCTTGCGAGCGTAAAATGCGATGAAAGATCATTTAAGATGTCTTGATTCTTGACAGACAAAGTAGCCTGCGAATACAGGCGCCTATTGGAAGGCGACGATCCCGGGAGCGGGGTATTTGCCCTCTTTCTTCGTCCCCACCACAGGGCATTTAGACAGCTTATGTGTTCCCACCCCGGGGAATTTGCCAATTAAAAAAAAAAAAAAAATTAATGCCCGGGGGTTAGCCTGGGGGGCGGGGCGGGGGGGGAAGGGCACTGCTGGAATTGACTGATGCATAACTGTCAAGCAATTCTACAAAACGCGCAGATGAGGAACGTGCTGTGGGGCGAGATTTGATTTCATACAGACGTAAAGCAGAAAGTCACTGGATAAACGTATTTTAACATTTCATAATGAATTTATAGTTTAGCAAGACAGTACTTTTTACCATGGAAGATGCACCTGGTGCCGACATGGATCAACCGTTCGCGAGTCATTCAAGAAAAGGGAGAAGAAGAAGAAGAAGAAGCCACCGAAGGTGTCGAGAGGTCAGTTTCACTTCATAAAGAGCTGATGCAAGGCTTTTTCATGCAACCCATGAAGTTCACTTTCCAGAAGTACAGCTGCTAGGCTCAAACAAGTTGTATTAATGAGCTCCTACAAAGCTTGCTCTGTGCCAAGAAGAAAGGTTTCATCTGCTCGAGTAGTCACCACCATGTACTGACTGCTTGCTCAACCATGCTTCACCTGCGAACTTCAACGCGGCACTGTGGCACTGCTGTAACGGAGTTGCTGTCTTGTTCATGCGCAAGATCATTTCACCTTTCATCCTGCAGCTTTTGAAGTGCTTAGACATGCGCACATTATTAGAGGTATTATATAGAATCGACATCAGCATTCTCTCGCGAAGGTTGTATCAAACAACAGGAGAAGTTAAGGTGGCTCAAAACAGTTTCAACCCTTCCAAGTGACGCTCTTATTAGAAGGATCGGCACCACAACGTTGTATCATGTATCAGCAATATTGTGATACCAAATCAAACACGAATTATTGCTGAACAAGATACAGTCATTATTTTGACGTAATATGTCACCGTGGCAACGGGCAAGCCCTGTAAAAAACATCCTTTGTTTTGTCTTTCGTTGCTTATATCTCAAAAACGAACTTGGTGACCTCCATCTTTTTATTTCTGAAAAGTAATTAGAAGGGCAAGATGAAACTCTCTGCAAAGCTTAAAAAGATTCTGTCTAGTGGATTAAGACTCACCTTAATTTTGTTATTTTTTTTAAGGTGGCTCTAAACTTCTAGTTTCTAGATTGTCTAGATTTTTTTTAAACTTTGCCGAAAGTTTTATCGTGGCCATCTAATCACTTTTCAGCAATAAAAAAGGGGGGTCACCGAGTTCGTTCTTGAGATATGAGCAACTAAATCCAAATTATAAGGTGTTTTTGCTGTGCGTTCCCGTTGCCAAGGTAACGTATTACATCACAATAATGATCACATGTTGTTTGGAAATAATCGGTGTTTCATATGGTACCATAACATTGCTGTTACTTGATACAGTGTTGTAGCGTCATTCGATCTAAAGAGAGTGTCTTCTAAGTGTTGAAACCCCTTCGAGACTCCTTAATAAGCTAGAAGTGAAATCTGCGAGGGAATTCGTCCCATCAGTTTACGATATTATCCATTTTTAAGAGAGCTTCTTGTAGAATTTAGAACCATTTTGACATTGCGTTCCGTGCCCGATTCATGTTTTTTTCATTTAGCAGGTGCAATCTGGTCGCGGACCAATCAGAAGCGCTACAGGTATCAGACCCATTCTCATTGTCTATTGAGTATTTGGTTGCAGTAGTATTTTAAATTTAGGTAACACCGTAAACTGGTTGGCCAAGGCTAAACAAGAGAGATTGACACTTGTGCGCTCACCTGAACAATTCCGCCCGTCTCCAGTATACCCTTCCTCGCAGGTGCAGTTATATGAACCATCCGTATTGGCACACACTGCTTTAGTGCTACAGTTCTGTTTCCCCGATGAACACTCGTGGACATCTAAAAAAGTAATTCAGGGCCTCAGCTTTAATTTTTGTTCTTGCGTGACTGCAAATGACGTTAGCATTGCCGTCATCAGCATAGCCTGAAATCATACTGCGTTTCATCTCGAGGAAGGAGTGCATTCTGGCCTTTTCCTCTTTTCTCTTATTGGTCGTAAAACAATAGAGCTTTTGGGGCCTCACCCCGATTGGTTACAGAGTTGCATATCATAGTTCTGCTAAAATCGTTAAATATCTGATCAAATTATAGCCGCCGAGAAGGATTTGAACAGGATGTTTCTAACGACTCTGTTTTCAGATGCTATTGCTTCGTCTTCATTTTTTTTTCCAAAAACCTTTTAAAGGAAGAGTACAGAGAATGCTTCCGAAGAATGGTTTGTCTAAAAGAAGACATTTTAGTTGCTCTTCCGATGTGTAACTGGATGCTGAAAGATGAATCGTTCAACACTTTTCACTTAGCGTACAAATTATTTTCTTTGAAAGATAAGTGTTGAGGTGAGTAGGTCTTTTGGTAAATGTTTTGTGTGGAATAAATTCCAAAGTTCCTATCATAAAAAATACCGGGGATAAGTTTTAATCACTGAGATGGATCCTGTGTCGACCATCCGTGCAGTAAGCTTATTCTCGATTTCGGCCTTTGTTGATCGGGTCTGAATCCTTGAAAGGAAACAGTTTTCACCTACCAGTTTATTTGATTATTTCATTTGCCGTTGGTGTGGGTAAATGGATGAAGTATTTGGGTTGTAAAATTATAACAATTATTCGTTATCCGCACTCTTCCAATATCAACCTAAATAAACATTCTAAGGAAACGTTCGGTAAAAACAATGAATAACAGTTTTAAATAGTTAAGTTGGTAAAGTTTTGCTTATCAAGCAGCTTCCTCAAAACCCCAAGACTTATCAATCAGTTTGCCAGGATTTTTTCTTACCGTTTTCGCAGTTTTCACCGATGAATCCAGTTTTGCAGACGCACAAATAACTGTTTTTTGCATAAAGAGGCACACACTTTCCATTGCCATTGCAAGGCCCACTGCTACACGGTGACTAAATATAAAAATGTTGATAATCGTTGCAAACGTTAGCGATGTAAGGTTTCCTGTCACAAGCAAACAAACCTTCCCCTTTCAAGTGTGCCAGGTGTCTCAATGACTTCCTGTCAGTTTATAAGCTTTACTTTATTTTTCAGTATATCATTCTTTCAAAAGAGCGTTACCATGACAACGATATGAGGCATTTCTCTAAGCGTTAAAATCAAGATATATTGTCTTAAAAAAAAAACGGGACGGTGAAATCTTCCCATTCAGCGTTACCAGATAATGTTAGAAATTATCTCTAAAACATTTAAAATTTAACAAAATCTGTAGGTCGCTTTTTCTGAAAAATAAGTTTTTTTTCACCTACATTTTTTTTTTAATTTGAAAGACAAACGTTTTAAATTAATCTAAGCTAACATGTAAAAAGAGAAAAAAAAAATTCACCGTCTGGAAGCAGACATATAAACGATTAAAGTTGCAAAATGAGGAAAAATGAGGGGGTTATAAGGTCGGCATTTACGGATGCGTCACCCGCTCATTCGAGTGCACGCGCGAGTGAAGCTACAGGCCAACACAAAAGGACCATTAAACCGTGTGTGTACAATTTTCGTAGTTTCCGCGAATAGGAGATGTTTATTTATATTCTATATGTATAGGAATCAGAAGAAATGTGGGCAAAATTAGCGGTATTTGTTTATTTCTGGTGACCCATTTTGAATCATGAGCTGACGCGAGCAGCTTTTAGAATTGCGAGTGTGGCTTACGCGCGCGCGCTCAGCTGGAAACCAGCCCTGCTATCTCGAAGAATTGTGTCATAAGGCGTGTGCACCAAAAGCAGAATCGTTTTTTTTTTTCTTATAAAGAAACAGTATGTTTCAAAAGAAATACAGAAAACTGTGTGAGATAAGTTGAACAAGACACTGCACGTCGTGTAAAAGGCGCCGACGTTTACCATTCTAAACAAGCAAACGTTTTCCGCATTTCGGGACAATCTGCTTTATGAAAGCTCGGTCATTTCAACTGAGTGTAACAAATTTTCTTATGGTATTTGTAGAAGATGCTGAAGTGTTCGGAAGTTTGCTAACTTCACGTTTACCGTAGTAGCGAAAGCCAATTTTATCTTCGACCTCTTTTGGTGTTTCTGTTTTTCACTCACTCTCTCGTGGTCATTCCAATAAATCATAATTTCATTACCTTATCCGAAGTTGGAGTGGTAAAAAAAAACTTTCCGAGCAACAAATTTGCGATTTGTTGTACTATTTAATTAAAACTGAGTTTGAAGTCACAAGGACACCAAACGTCCTGAGTCTGCCAGGTGTTACAACAATATTTAAAAAAAAACTCTGTTTACCTCCCAGCAACAACATGGGCTCGCCTATCTTATAAAACCAGCCCTTTGCAACTGCTCATCACGAATTTTCCTGTTTAAAAGATATACTCTAAGGCCTACTGGCGCTGTTACTTGTTATATTTGAATCATTAGGCATATGCTGAACTAGAAACTTTACGTCCAACTTGTCTTGTAAAATGAGACAGCAAAACAAGCGGTACTGCAAACGGAGAAAAAAGAAATTGCACAGAGCCCTGCATGGCGTGTAAAACACGCCGGCGCAAACCTTTCAAGTTAACTGCTATCATTTTTCGGGAGAAAAATCTGCTTTTTGAAAACTTAGCTTGGTCATAAATTAACTTTTGGTATTTGTAGGAAATTTTCTGAACTCACCAAGATGCTGAAATGGTGGAAAACTTTGCTGGCAACGAATTGATCTGAGTTGTTGTACTTGTCAGAAGAAAGGTGTTCACACAATACTTTATCGTTGTTGTCCTGAAAGGCTGCCAGGTTAAAGGAAAGGCATGAAAGTGTATCCAAACACGACAATGCGCACTCAATACTTCCTTCAACAAGAATTTTACGAAGAACTCCGATATTTAGGTACGCGAATTTGTCCCGAATGAACTTTGCATAACGGGCACTTGGAGTCGGTTCTCCGCCCTTGAGCACCAAAGTATCTGAAAAGCAGATGCAAACTATCAGGAGAGCAAAAATAGCAATTTCAATCCATGGAAATTCAACAGAATTGGTCACGATCGGATAGAGAGAAAGAAACGAGGAACATTATCATAATACCTTCAGTAGCACCTTGAACAAGCGCATATGAAAGGAGAATTGGCAGAGCAAGGCGAACGGCTTTCAGAAATATTTTGAAGCCAACGGTATCCATTTTCTTGGCTTGTAACACTTTCTGAAACAGCTTTTCTTGATGAGCATGAGCTCATATCATAGTCATCAGTCTGAATCGATCGACAAATGAGACCACAACTGGCTTAGAAGACGTGCTCGCCTTATTTGAGGATGCAGGTGCTGTCAACTAGGTGTCATCCGTTTTTGAAGTAATTACTGGTTGCCATATGGCAGTCGAAAACCGACGAGTAAAATATTAAATCAACCTGCAATGGCGTCGAAGTCGATGTAACACGAATGGCGTTTGAGCGGATATTTAAACAAAATATACCCTTATGGAGCTCAAGAATGGAACGTAAATTGAATAAACAAGACATGTGGTGAAAAATATGCATCTGACCTCGGTTGTTCAAAAGGGGAATAACGCTATCCACCGGGTAAACCGCTATCAAGCGGATAAACCCTAGCAAAACCAATTGAGTTATCCAGTGGATAGTGATTTATCCAGTGGCGCTATCCACCCTTCGAACAACTGGGGCCTGGAATGTGAAAAGCGACGAGTAATGGTCTTCGACAACAATTGCATCTTTGGCAGTCGGATATCAAAGTGACGTTTGTTTCTAATGTTTTAATACTAACTGTGATGTTATTTACAAAACTGAAACCGAATGGCAAATTCTGTATGGGTTTAACAGAAATTGAAGGAATCTGGCGCCTTGCATGCATATGCGTTTACTGAAGTAGTCGCATCTCAGTTGTCTGGTTGTTTACTTTTATTTTGTACTCAACTCTGCACAGTCTTCAGGTAAAATTCAATTCAATTTAATTATTTATTTAAACTGTCCATAGCATTTACACTCAGTTGTATTATGAATAATAAAAAAAAAAAGAAAAAGATTGATATTAGACCAAAATGTAAACATTTCATAGGTGTGCGGTGTTCAAAGGAGCAGAGCTTTCTAGTTGGACACCGTCATAGCTAAGTAAATAACCCATGGCAGCACAAGTATAGATAGAATTAAATTGCTTAACGGTTAATGGTATTTAAGAAGGGTAAGTAAAGTAGAGTGAGATGAAATTTATTATTTCTTGAAGTTTACAAGCAGGAAGGAGACAGATTATTTT
>NC_090894.1:32779937-32789937 GCF_036669925.1 Montipora capricornis
GGTTCAATCAACATTGTTCCAAATAAGGTCAATAACCCGGCAAAGAAGGATTCCCGACCCGACAGATGAAATATAAATATTCAGTTAAATATACAACAAAATTACAAAACGAGAGAGGGACGTTTCTTGGCTGAAAAGTACATTGTTTAACTCTGAACGTTAACAATCTTCCCTGTCATTCAATGTAAACAAGAACCTTGACACAACGTGATCACGTGCACATTTGTGGTTGCCTAGCGCGTGATCAATTTTCGTCCTTTTGATAGAACATCATGACCTTTCCCTTAATTCATGTTTTTACAATTTATTGTCGTATGATTAATCTTTCGCAGAGAATTCAAAATTCAGAGTTGTATATAAAAATAGGCACGCTTTGCGTACGTGTGGTAGTGCAGTAACGTGACACAGTGCTTTGTTCCATAACTGTCAACTAAGCTGCGGTTTGTTTCCCAGGAGATTCAAGTTGTGTTTGAGTAATATGTAGGTCTAATAGTAAACAAATATTGTTTTGGTATCGTAAATCACTATAGTCCTATAATAGATATCTTAGGTAAATAGCCCCCTGATAAGACAAGTAGTTACTAGTACTTTCCATCAACATGGCCGCCGTGACGTCAGGTACAATCAAAGAATTGAGAAAGATCGAAGAAAAACTTCAAGGGCAGACATGAAGTCTGTTTCAATTTCTTTTTGACAGCAATTTTGAGCGTGTACTCTGCTCGTCTGACAGCTTTGCACGACAAAAGTTCACTGAAGTTAAGTCCTGTCCGGCGGGCTTAGTATCTGGTTAGGAGAGCTTAGTATATACGACTTGCAGTCAGACCGAAAATTCTATTTTAACCACAGGCGGCCCAGGCTCGGAGGGTTAAAAATATGGATTGTATGGGAATCCCGATAACAAACACTCAAAGGGATATTTACAGGCAAAAGTTCTCAATAAAAAAAAGGCGGACTTTATTGTCCTACTTGTTATTATTATTTTTTACAGCTTTATTGGGTACTCCTCCGGCAACGTACAATATAAATTTATAATACAACACAAACCAAAATAATAATAATAATAACAAAATAATAATAATAATAATAATAATAATAATAATAATAATAATAATAATAATAATAATAATAATAAAGAAAAGAAATAAAGAAAAAAAAAGAAGCAAAACGCAAAAGGGGTAGGTGCAACGGGACTAACGTCCCATGCGAGGCACCGCCCCTAGATTAAGACCTAGGTTATAATCAAATAAAATGAATACTCAAACATTTAACAAAGAGTAAAATACATTACGAGTGCAATGGGCACGTAGGGACTAGAGCCCACGTGCAGGGGTAATTGATTCCATATACTCGCAACAGGTGAGTGCTCATTAATTTACGAACAAAAAGTTGAAAGGCAGTAGGCGAGGAAAAACTGGCTGGAGGTCTAGCTTACAAACATGGTTCCATAGTTTAACTATTCTATTAAAATTCGAGGCCTGAAAAGTTGATGTTTTGCAAAAATGGAGTGCGAAGATTAAAGGAGTTACGTACTCTTGTACGACCATGGAAAACAAAGGATACACAATTCAAAATATCTAAGTAGGTACTACAGTAAAGGCTTTTATAAAAAAAAAAGAAGATCATGTCTTTAAGTTCACGATCTAGAGAAAGTGGGAGTAAGTCTAGCAAAGTTAGCCGCTCTTTGTGCGACGTCTCGCCTCTGCGCGTGCGTGAAATCCACCTGCTTGCGTGTCTCTGCACCTGTTCCACCTTAGCGTTCAGAGTGACATAAGCGGGCGACCAGACTTGGGTGGCATAGCACAGCTGTGACTTGACCAAAGACAAATAAAGTGAGCGCCTAACAGAGACGCCAATAAGCAGGGGACAAGTGCGTTTAAGCAAACCAAGAAGCTTGTTTGCTTCTTCAGTGATAGTGTGGATGTGTGAGTCCCAAGAGAGCGTACTAGTTATGATTACGCCAAGATCTTTTTCTTCTGAAACGCGTTTCAGGGCTGTGCCATCAAGGGTGTAGTCAAAAGCAATCGGAGTCTTTTTCCTAGTCACAGTTAGTAATTTACATTTGGACGTATTAAAGCTAAAATTATTGCGATGCGACCAGTCATGCATATTTGAGAGGGTGTCTTGTATGAGGTGACTGTGTTCTGCAGACGGAACATTTCGATATAGCTTGGTGTCATCGGCGTAGAGTGCAACCTTCACGCCATAAGCAGCGTTGCCCGGCAGATCATTTATGAACAAAGTGAACAAGAGGGGGCCTAAAATGCTCCCCTGCGGAACGCCAGAGGTTACAGGAGACCAACGAGAAGCCGCACCCTCAAGAGCCACTCTTTGTTTACGCTCAGTTAGGTAGTCCTTGAACCAGAAGAACAGTTGACCTTTTACACCGTAAAGCCTCAGCTTTGCCAGAAGAACGCTATGATCAACGGTGTCAAAGGCCTTAGCAAAGTCCAGGTAAATCAAATCTGCCTGAATGTTCTTATCCAAGGACTGCCTGACTGTGTGTAAGACTGACAGGAGGTGGGTTACACAAGAACGATTTGGCAGAAATCCATGCTGCAGTACGCTTATCAAGTCTCTCAAATGTTTGTAAAATCGATTGCCCAAGCAACGCTCCAGAACTTTGCTAACAATTGGGAGTAAGGATATGGGGCGATAACTTTCCTCAGCCCCTTTAGAATTAAGGGAACACAAGCTGAATTTCACGCTGCACTCCTTCAGCAGGCGACCTGGAATTTTGTCTGGACCGCATGCTTTTGTTGTGTCTAGTTCACTCAAGTGATTCATTATTTCATCCACCGACACCTCAATTTGCGAAATTTCCATATCGGCGATGGAAGAGCTGGTAATATATCCACTACTGTTGAGGCCAGAAGTTGTTTGGTGAAAGTTCAGCTTTTCCTACAGGGGTTCCTGATTTAACGCGATTTAAGCGAATTCTCTGGTTCCCGGGTTGTCACTCGTACATAAATAAAGGAAAGGCCTGAAAGTAATTTCTAGCTTACCGCACACCTCGTCGATAAAATGGTACCTCTCCGGTATCAGTCACGCTCAAACTCCGGTGATGGGCACACGGATAAATTTACTTATTCATTGCTGTTTCTCAGCAATGGATAGTCGCAAGAAAGGCACTAGGACAATAAAGCGCGGCTTTGTTTATGGAGGACTTCTGTGTGTAAATATCTTTTTGAGTGTTTGTTATGGGGAATCCCATAAAAATCCATATCTTTTTACCCTTCTAGCCTGGGCCGCCTGTAATTTAATGCCCAAAAATGCGAACTAAGAAAGGTACAGATTTTTCTAGCCTGCCTTATGCAAAACATATATTAATGCAAAGGTAAATAAATATTGATACACAGTTTTTTAGGAAGAGCAGAAAGAAGTTTTTAGGAAGTGCCTATCGAAAATAAAAATAAAAATTCCGTCGGCAGCAAAATTTGGGACATGAAAACAACGCAAATTTCGTGCCGCGAATATATAAAGTTACCATCAGCGAAAAGTATTTAGCAAGATTCTTGCTACGCTCAATTTTTATATTGTACTTTTGGCTGCACAAATAAATCACAAAATCGAAAGTGACATCTTGCGTGTTTAAGCTTAAAGTACGAAAAGACCTCAAAACGGGACAGGACATCAGAAAATAATTCAACGTGTGAACGTTTGAGCCAAAGGGCCACCGCTGGCATGCCGTTTAAGTGACCACTCAGATGGTCTACATTACCGCCCACCTGAAAAAAAAAAAAAAAAAAAAAAAACTGAAACACTGCAGTTCACAGGCAACCCAGTTTACATTTATAGAGCGTCTAGTTTCAACGTTAATTACCGAGCCCAGCTTCACTCTCAGTTTTGATAATGGATAAAAATTATGAGGAAAACCGACGAAGGACAACCACGGGAGAGGAGCAATCTAAGTCTACTTCCATATGTCATTTAGGCAAATGGAAATTACCGATGTGGTCCGGGGTCATACGTCCTCGACCTGCAGTACCAGGCACAACTCAGTTGTAAGAAGCAGCGCATTAACCGCTTCTGACACACGGTGCGCACAAATGGTGACTTAAAATTGTTTATTCTACCGATAAGTAACATTTTCTTATTGACTGGGATATTAATTACTCAGACTGGAATTTCTTATAAAAATCCAGTTGGGACCTAATCTCGTACCCAGATCTTCCACGGTCATACGGAAGGAAGATCTGGTAAAGTTCGATTTCGAGCATGCTCAGTGCCAGCGAGGCCCGAAATACGGGCTTTTCTATCACTGCCCATGTCCGTACTCTCTGTTGTCATTTTGGGTGATTTTGCGGAATAAACATGGATTTCGAGGGTATTCTTGAAGAGATTCTTTTGGGTAGAGGACAAGGAAACCTTAAACTTAAGACGAAACAGAAAGAAGCGCTACAGGCGATTGTTTTTGAACGGTCGAGATTGTTTAATTGTCGGAGCAACTCAGAATCACTGAAACGAGCGCTTAGGCTTAATCAATAAACGAGTGCTATTTTCTTCACACGATCTCGTGCAAAGTGTAGTTGCCAAACTGTAAATTGAAAGCTAAAATGTTAAAGAGGGTTTAGGCCTAATCACTGGAACTAACGCTTTGGCTTAATCAGTAAACGAGTGCTATTTTCTTCACACAATCTTGTGAAAAGTGTAGTTAGCCAAACCGTAAATTGAAAGAGAAAATGTTAAAGAGTGCTTAGACCTAAACACTGCAACGAGTGCTATTTTCTTGACACGATCTCGTGAAAAATGTTGTTAATCTAACCGTAAAATTCACAATTGATCACTACTTAATTCACGAGTCACGCTTTAAGAATGAGAAACACTGTTTTGAATAAATTACATACTTCAACTTGAATTTATTAGTTTCTGCGTACCGCGTAGCAAGCTACGCAGAACTTTATTCGAGTGGCAGGGTACGTGGGGCTTTCGTCGGTACCATTTACACAAACGTCGCGAATTTTTAAAATGATTTTCCTCAACTGTAAAGCTTTTCCGGCGTCGGAAAAAACAAAACTTTCCTCCGCACAACTGACATTTATTCAAAACAGCACATGAGCTTGCGAAAACCAAACCTTCATTAAGTGCCCCGCGAAACAAGCCAATCGGAGCGTAGATTGCATTGCCGCAACCTTTTTTTAGTAGCCAATGAAAAATGGTGTACTGTCGAACTTTACCAGATCTCACATTCCTGTGACAGAGTGAGATCTGGGTGCGAGATTATTTGGGACCATCACCGCCAAAAATACAAGAAACTGAAATGGAACAGAGCAAACAGAAAAGTGTTGAAATAAGGAAGGTTAAGTATTCTTTTGTGAAGCGGTTTGGTTAAAACTGAAATGGTTTAGTTTGTTTTGAAATGTTTTAGACGCCGATGTTAACCCTTTAAGTGCTAAGTGCTTGCGATTTTTTGGACATTTTTGATGACAAATGGTCTGCAGCACTTGGCGTCGCCGCAAGAGAAATTATCATTAAAATATCCGCGGTTATAGGTCCATGTGCATGGCTCAGGTTTAGGCATCACGTGACAAATGTCAACGGTTCGTTTTCAGGGAGCGAGAGTGGGCACAAATCTGGTAGGTTTATCATTTTATAAGTGCTTTTTCGGGCCATCTTCATCTACAGAGGCCCACAGGCAGACATCATTGAGCTCTAATACGGGTTAAGCCAAACCTTTAGCTGGCCTTTCTTTGTATGAATTCCAGGACCTACCGATACCATTTGGGCAAGTTTTGAAAGGCTAAAAATTTCAATCGATGCTGTATAGCAGAAAATATAGAGTCTTCTCCATTTGATGAAGTGAATTCTAAACAACTCATTATCTGAGATTAATTAAGAGGGCAAATTCCGACACGGCTGACTCACAGCTTCACGAGAAAAAGAAGTTAAAATTCGAAGAGCCTCCTCGTTTTAAAAAGAAAGCAAACGACGACCAGTTTAGATTTAACTCGATCTTTCCGATCTTCCTGGTGAAGCTAAATCCTCATGCTTGGCTCTTTTTTATAACTTGGACAAGGTCAAAGAATCGCTCAAGAAAGGTGAGAGAATTTGCTTGTCGAGAGTCAGAAGCATATTGTTTTAGTGAATAATTACGACTACGGCTGGATGGTCATTCAGGAATATAAAAAGAACGACTCTGCTGATGATGCAGACGACGAGAAACAAGACAAAATGTCCAGATGGGCTGTGTCAAATCGCAGCCTTGTCCACCACGGATGTTAGTTCTGCGTCGAGGCCCATTGCAACCATCGATACCCAATTCAGGTACCAAACGAAGCCGGGTTGTTGCTTCGCTTGCAACAAGCCAGGCCACTGCAGGGCACATTTCCCGCTGTTGGCGGTTAAGCCCCGTACGGGTCCATGATTAGCTGATCACCAAGGTTGGACAAGATCAACGTCTAGTTTTTCCAAAGTTGATTCTCATTCAGTGAGAAATGCTCCTGAGCTCGAGTCTTTGATTCCGAATATTCATTGTCGCTCGTTGAAGTTAAGTATTTGTTTCATTGTGAAATCGTTTCAGGCCAGTCTAAACTTTTTTCAGTTCGTGGGAAATTTAGCTAAGTGTTATAAAGAATGGGAATGTCATACTCGATGGGTACAAAATCCCTTTCAATGAGTTTCCACCTCCCACGATCAGCCCGAACAATGTTAAGTCCTGAGGGAAAAAGATTTTGTTTCCAACGCTATTTCTGATCTTCTCAGAAACGATTGTGTGGAGGTTCTCTCTTTCAGTTTCTGTTCAGTCTTCGGGAAAAAAAAGGTTAATGTTAGATCTCAGGCACGTCAATTTGTACAATTTCAAACAAAAGTTCAGGTGTGAAGATTTTAAAGTGGCTCTCAAAGTCATATCCAAAGGATTCTATTTGTTTCATTTTGCCGGGGAATTTGGCGACGGAGTATTGAAATATTTCCAATTTGCAGTTTTGACTTTTGGTTTGTCGTCCGCTCCGTATTTGTTCACTAAGCTGTTACATCCTGTAATTACCTCATGGAGGTGCAAAGGCATACCTATGGTAATCTTTCTTGATGACGGTCTAGGAGGTGGCGCTAGCAAAATGAAAGCTAAAATCAATAGTTTTACAGTTCATGCCGATTTGCTTAGCCTTGGTTATGTTATTAATTACGAGGAGTCCTTATAGGAGCCATTTTAGACTAATACTTGGTTGCGTACTGTTTTAGATAGCAATCTAGGCTTTTTTTCTGTTACTGAACAAATATTTTTAGAGTTGAAGGCAAATGTTCATTCTGTACTCAAGGGATATTCCATGTATGTTAACGTTAGAACTTTGGCAGCCCTTGTAGGCCAGATTATATCATTAACGCCTTGCGTAGTTGACGTTGTTTGAATTATGAATAGATCATTGTACACTGTTATTAATACGAAAGCTTCGTGGAATTCCTTTAAAGCGCTAGCATGGAAGGCTTGTAAAGAATTCCAGTTTTGGAGTCAAAATGCCAACCCCCTAAATTGCCGTTGCCTGTGGCTGCCCATGCCTTAGCCTACTAAGTTAGTTTACTCAGATGCGTCGGATCATGCTTGTGCTTCGTTCAGTTTGAATGAAAGCAAAATTTTTCATCAAAAGTTGTCCCCTACAGATAGGCGAAACAGCTCCACGTGGAGACAGTTAAACGCTGCAGAACTAGCTTTGATCAGTTTTGCCTCTAGTCTTTTAGTCCGTCTGGTCGTATGGTTTACAGATCACAGGAATGTTATTAGCATTGTCCAATGTGGAAGTAAACTTTAAGAGCTTCAAGACTTAGCACTTAGCATTTTCACATTTGGGTTTCGTTCGGGGTCTCTCTCGAGATGAAGTGGATCCCCAGAAATTTAAACTCTTGCCCGACCATTTGAGTAAGATTATCGATTTTGGTGATTATGCAATCAACGATAATATTTTTCAAATGTTGGATTTTCGATGGGGACCACACGGAATTGACAGATATGCATGTAGCGACAATGCTAATTTCCCCACTTCAATTCTCGTTTTTACTAGCCAGGCACCGAGGCTGTTGATGCCTTTTTGCAAGATTGGGAGTTTGAGAACAATTGGTTTCTCCCTCCAGTTTCTCAAGTTGCGAGAATTGTTGATCATTTAAGATTGTGTTAAGCGGAGGGCACGCTCGTTTTTCCCATGTGACAGGAAATCCATTTTTGTGTGATGATGGTAGACGCTGGAATACTTTCGTTTATGATTGGGTGTTGCTTCCCAAATTCAAGCAGCTGTTTGTGAGAAGCAAAGCTAAGAACCTCATGTTTGGTGCGAAAGAGTTGTCTTTGGCAGTTGTAGTACTGTGTTTCAGCTTTAACTTGCCTGATAGGAGTGCTATACCTGTCTTTTTTTTCTTTGCACAGATGACAATGGAAATCGCTCCTTATGTATTGCTACTCCAGAGTTTGAAGATATGTTGCCACAACCTGTATCATATTCTAAGCACTGTTTCAGACTGGAGACAACATTATTTTCTGGTTAAGTAAGTTAATCTCAATAAAGTTACTTACTCTGTAGAGAAACCACATTTAAGGATCCAGATTTGCTGTCTCTTAGCTCCAGGCTCCAGAAGACCATTCTGCCAGCGAGGACTTTAGTACCCAGTACCCAGTCTCTGCTGGGCCGATAACATAATAGCACAAAAGCAGAACAAATGCGTGCATATTGACTGCGTCTTTTTCGTACATTAAATCAGATAATATTAGGAATGCTAATGCTCTTTCCAAAAACCCTTACAAATGCCCGTCGCTCCAAGATTTGCTCTCTAGGCAGTCACATTTACACAATGGCGTTCTCTTAAACATTTTCTTGGCAGCATGAGCATCGCCCTTTGCCGGTGCATTTGATGAGCTCTGCCCACAGTGGACACTTTACTTTAGGCATGGTCATCCAAACTGGTTTCCACTGGTTGTTCTTTCCTTTAACCCATGAGAATTCTGCGGGAAAAGGAACATTCTGCATTGCGTGTTCTAATGATGTCCAAATCCCTCCCTGGTATACTGCCGTTTTGAGCATGCTGCAGATTTAAATTGTTTAGAGAGCAAGCTATAGTTCGTTTTTATTTTACTTTGAGAAAAACGGGTATCGATAACAGTGTTTTCTTCTTTCATATTAATTTTGCAAGTATATCTCTACCCAACTAAAACGTCATCACTACATTATTTTTCAAGATTACCTAACTGTGTCGGAGGAATATAAGTCACTGTTTCGCTTTGAGAACAGCATCAGTCGAGTAGCGTCCACGTAAGTCCAAGGGACTTGATTGATCGTATATTATGATCCTAAATCTCTCCACAACAGCTTCAGGAAATTCTCAGGCGAGACACTCAGTTGCTGAAAGGGACGAGTCACAATATGCTCCGGGGCAGGTGTCGGAGATTTTTATACTTCACTATTCAATTCCATAGCCAATTGCAGAATCGTGAGGAGGCTGGGGACGGATTGCGGCGCACGCCGCTTCCTGGGATCATTTGGGTGGACATCAAAGATCAGTGTAATATGGCGGCGAATTTAAATTCATGCAGCTTTTCTGAATGTAAACGTTCTTTAGAAGACGAAAACGAGCCTATCTCTCTAGATAACATCTCATTTTCTGAGGAAGACGTTCCAGGTGCAACACTTCCCAGAGATTCACCGGAGGAATGTAAAGTTAAACAACTTCAAACATGGCTTTTGTGTCGAGGAGCGAAGACAACGGGGAAGAAAGAAGATTAGGTTTAGAGGTTAGGAGTGAAGACAATATGCTATGTACACTTAAGGTAACGAATCCTTTAGAATTTTAGGTTTGGTATATATGTTGTGGTTTAATTTTGTTTTTGGTTAAAAAATATATATTTTTTTTAACCAGCTAATTTTTTTTCCAACCAGTTTGTTTCTTACAAACCATGAATATAATTTTAAACCAGCTTATTTATCAACTTTCTAAAAAGGGATTTTTATATATTGGGGTGTACTTTAAAAGTAGGGGCATGGCTTTTCGGGGAGTATGAAAACAAAACATCACTGGTAGATAG
>NC_090894.1:32802437-32804937 GCF_036669925.1 Montipora capricornis
TTTATTATGGTTGCTCTTAATCCAGCCCAGCATTTATAGCTCTAGTGGCAGGCAGACATAGACATTTGACACTCTCATATAGAAATTAAAAATTGTGGATAAATAGAGGATATTACATGGCCACACGGGGATACGAAATTTCTCTTATAGTGTCAAAAAATATTTAACAAGTGAGCGCAGCGAACGAGTGAATTTTTTTTCAACACTAGAAGAGAAATGTAGTATCTCCAGGCGGCCATGTAATATCCCATTAATTTTAGCGGAGCTCCGGGCGCGCCGAAGGCGCGCGCGCGCGGAGCACCATACTTAAGAAAATATGGTAACCCATCGATGTGAGAAAATTTGGTTTTATAGCCATGACGTCATGAACGTCCGTACGTACGTACAACGTACATACGTACATACGTACGTACGTCCGTCCGCCCCTTCATGTATGCCAATGTGACCAGTACACGTAACCATATCACGGGCTCAAGTTTAGAGCTCATGCAGGAGGCAATACTCCATTTGACACTAACTAGATTACAGCATACATCTTTGATATTGCACATCAATCCTTGCATACGGCGAAAGCTACTGAAATTTAAACTGACCAATCAGAATTCAGCGAGCGGGAAAAACTGTGCTATCCTTGTGCCAGCCAACGTCACGCCAATTGTTTACAATCGGTGGACATTCGCTCGCCTTCTCTTGTGACTCTCTTGACCGTTGCTTCTTGAACTCAGCGAGACAGAAATGACGCATTGTTCTGACAATCAATTTGCCATCCACTTTATCCAGTTTATGAATTGGGCTAGCATTTGATTAACAACCAAGATCGCTTTTGAACCTTCTTCTGTGGAAGAAGAAGACGTTGCTGAGTGAACATTTTTACGACGAAATCCCTTGGTTTGTTCAGCACTTTGATGTCCGATAACTGAGCCGCTCTAACGAGTGTTGGGTCGATCACATTTGGTCGTCTGACCTTATGAAGTTCTTTCAGCTCTTTTTTGTGTCCATCATGATCGAACTTAAGGTGAATAGTGAGGGGAACAACTTTTTGTTCATCTGCTGTGCCAAACAACGAACAATCCTGTTGGGTGTTGCACGTGCTTGGCAAGTCTTGCACGACCATCGTCTATCAGATCTGGAGTGGAGTTTTCTTTCAGTGATTATAACTTGCGATCGTTCTACAAACATCCACGTAGCATGCAGCACTTTTTAGTGACTCGAGGATCCTGTTTTGCTGTTTCAAAGGGAGTCGTGCATTCTTGAGCAGTTCGTTCTTCAGTGCTTGTATTTTTTCGTTTGTTCCTGGTGGCGCAAAGTAACTTTGATGATTTGAAAGGACGTGAATCCTTTATTGAATTAGCGATTTGCTTATTAAGGAACCAACAAGTGAATGGTACACAAAATTAAGAGAAACTGTTGGTTGAATAGACAATAATTGTAGACGTAATTATCTACCCAGTTTAAGTACTAAGCTCAACAAGTTGTTTGGCTCCACAAGTTTCAGTTTCAGGCCAGGTACCCGAATTCATCCAGGTACTGGTACACTACCACAGTTCTTTGGAAATTGGATAGCTCCTTGATCACCTTGTTGCTTGAGAAGAAACTTGATGTGTTTGTTCTCTACATTGGTGAATGCAGCCACTAACTGTCCATTGTGGATAAACTCCAGACCAACTCTTCTTTCAATTTATTCTTTGTTCTTCGCAGGGCATCAACAATGGTGTCCCTTGTAAAATATTAGTTTAAAGGGTTTGTTAAAGTTATTTCCCATTTCAAAGAGCACTGTGGCTGCCAGATTCACTTTCAAACTTATCATGTAAATGTAAATCAATACCAGTGAAAAGTCAGTCCCTTGAATTGTTGATTTTTAGGTATGGTGTCAGACCTCCATAGAGGCACTATCTTTATCTAAAAACTTAACTGGTTACTTTTTTGAGCCCTTTTGTGGCATATTTAAATAGGCAGGAAATGTTCCACATTTTATGGTAAATAGTTCTGCATAGTTTTAAGGAATATTGCAGCCGAATCTAATTGAATATGAGACTAAAATATGCTGTTTGACCTTTTGTGAATTTAAAGACTATTAATATTGTTTGCGTTTGGTTTAAAAGGCTTAAGGTTGGCATTTAAAAGTGTTCCTTCAATTATCTTGTTCTGTAAAGATTACCTTGGGAGAATTGGATTAAGGCCAGTTTTTTCTTCTAGCTTCTTTCCCCAGTGCCCTCTGAGAATGGAGTTGATTTGGTTTTGCGCAATGTTGAAAGATGAAACAATGCCTAAACTAGCTGCAAGGAATACTTCATTTGCTTTTTTACAAACATAGGCATGAGGGTGCTCATAAGCATTTGAGCATTGTTTTGCATACTAAAGTGATAAGTGACTCTCTAAGAGAGTCTTCTTTTCGTGTCGGTCATTCAAAAATTGTTGGAATCGCTTATTTGAGCTGTTGGATGAAAGAGGCTTGTTCCCTTTAAATATTTGCTTGTGTTTCCTTGCTCCCCAAATTACT
>NC_090894.1:32812437-32814937 GCF_036669925.1 Montipora capricornis
GTACATCCGTGTATATAAAAGGGGTCGTAATATAGACCAGCTAAATCAATTGCCTTCTATAAATGGTTTAAGAAAGCAAATAAAATCTTTCACGTTTGCATCGGCAAAAACTGATTAAATTAAGCAATTTTTGTAAAAAGTATGTTAAGGTCATTGATTTTTAAACTTAGGTATCTTTGTATATTATACACGGCTTTTAGGTAGAACAGATTTTCTGTGTAAAATACGTATGTAAATTTGGTGAAATTACCGTGTTTAACTAACGTTTTCCTATCTATCTATCTATCTATCTATCTATCTATCTATCTATCTATCTATCTATATCTGATATACTTAACCATGAGATCTTGATAAAGAAATTAGAATACTTTGGCTTTGATCACTCAGCAGTTGCCATTTTCCATTCGTATTTGTCAAATCGCAAGCAACAGTTTAGTGTGAATGGAACATCTTCTAAGCTCCTAGATAGTTCGTGTGGCGTACCACAAGGCTCAATATTACGACCCCTTTTATTTTTAATGTATATAAATATTTCATCGGCGAAATGTGACGCGTGAGTATTTTTCCAAAATAAGCAATAAACACAAGCACAAAGTTAACAAGTAAATAAAAGTTTGGGAATGACTGTATTTTCTCCTGTAAGCTTTATAGGGAGCTTCAGACTTTACCAACATTTGTCCAAGGACAACAACTAATAACGTCTTATTAAGCATGTCGAAAGCATTTATAATGTCGGAAACAGGATAATTGGTATTGATTAAGGTAATGTTTATGTAATGATAATGATATATCTGCCCGGAAATCGAGCGTATCTATCTGTCTGCTTCAGTTATTAAGTTTGTTTATCTTTTGTCCCGAAGATCTTTATAGCCAATAGCCAATCAGTTTACGTTTGATCAATGTATGTCTATAAGATAAGAGAACAATGGGTTGTAGTTTAGTCAGTCAGAGACATGAACTTATGGTGTACGCCATCGGAGAAATTGTAAAAGAATCGAGGAAAGCGACAGTGTGGGTTCCTTACTTATTCCCCATAACAAAACCCTAAGTTTTCGGGTGCTTAGTATAATTGCTTTTAAACCAAAACGGTTATCGACACTGGGCATCAGCTTTGACCATAGATCGTGGGCATTTAAGCCCTTGCTTACCCCCACCCCCCTCCTCCTCGACAAGATTCAAGATTCAAGAGTTGAAGCCAGATCGCGAGCCCAAAAAAATATTCCAAGAAGAAATTTATTATGTTCACCTCCACCCACACACGCACAGACGGATTTCTAAGTTTTGCCACTACTTAAAATTTTATTGACATCATTCATTCAACAGAAAATATGGCCATTACCGAAGGAACTACGCCCGTAAAATAACACCTTTCTTGTAGTGGCATAATAAATCTCTTATTCGATGGTCTAACATATAAGCCCATTCTCTCCGTTGAGCATTGTCCGACCGACCCCAATTTTTGGAATTTTCAAAAAAAAAAAAAGGGTAACGGTGTTTTAAAACCATTTTAATGTTGCATAGGAGTTTCAGGGGTTGATCCTTTTTCCCACGCTGTCTTAAGTTTGCAACAACATCCACCAACTTTTCAGCCATATTCATTTTGGGTTCACGTTTTGTTTGTTTTCCGGGCTCCACAGCTATGATGCTGGGGTAGCGGGACTCCGATTCCGAGACTGCCAATGTGTGCTGATACGATGGACGGTACTCATATTCTTGTAATTGCCCCACCGACCGACCATGACGACTTCGTGGATCTCAAAGGCTACCACATCATTCTTATGCAAACAGTTGTTGACTATGAAATGATATATGAAATATGGTGAACTGCGGATGTGAAATCAAGTGAAACTATGATCCTCGCAGTTATGAACGCAATTTTAGCAATTGCGTAGGGATGAGCGGTATCCATGGGTATAAATGGCTTAAGGCTTTACATGAATATACATGGTATACATAAGCATGCATAGATATACATGGCTGTAACAGGATATACGTGGCTGTACATGGACAGAAAAGGATATACATGGGTATACATCGGTATACATGGATATACATAGCCATATATGGGTGTACATGGCTGTACATGGATATATATGGATGTACACGGATAAAAATGCCTGTACATGGATATACAGAGCTGTACATGGTTATACATGGATGTACATGGATAGACATGGGTATACATGAATATACATGGCTGTACATGGATATACATGCCTTTACATGGAAATACATGGATATACATGGCTGCACATGGATATACATGATAATACATGAATATACACGGGTATACATGGATATCCACGGGTATACATGGATATACATGGCTGTACATGGATATACACGATAATATATGGGTATCCATAGGTATACATGGACATACATGGCTGTATATGGATATTCATGGATATACACGGGTGTACATGGATATACATGGCTGTACATGGCTGTACATGGCTGTACATGGATATACATAGATATACATGGCTGTACATGGGCA
>NC_090894.1:32832437-32864937 GCF_036669925.1 Montipora capricornis
ATCTAAATCTACCGGGTGATAACATGTGTGGTACGCTACTAATATGTAATCACAAGAAATCTCTTGTTGTGAAACCTATAGCTAGTTAGTGTTTAACACGGTTGTTTAAGCAGTTCGATTCATTGATGACCAATAAGACCCATCACCAGGTTACTAAGTAAGTTACTGGTATGTGATACATTGACACGGAGTCTTAAAAGTTCTGTGGGCGTATCTTCATCTCAGACCGCTTGACAGAGTAGTGACTATTTTTCCAATGATACCAGCTCATTCCACTTGTATCGGTCTTGCCATTAAGATAAAGACCATTCAGGTTGGAGTGGTGACAATTGTTGTACCACCATCCACCTTTGTAGTTTGACGCACAGTTGCCTGAATTGTTATCATTATCGCGATCCTTGGTGGTAAACGCTTGGCCGCGGTGATAGCCAAGGGAATCACCTGCAATGCCTAAATAAAGAGAAAAGGAATTAAGAGCCGTTCTCTGAGAAACGCACTTGAGATTGTTTCTTGTCTCTACTTGCCACCGACATGAAATCGATGTAATGTGTTTATAACCACAGGAGTGAAATGATTACCAGGTTTTTCAGTTTGCTGTGTTCTTGTTTTTTTAGCTAACTCACTGGCTTACATATACAACTTATTCTGTCAGTCAAAGCGAGATAAAATTCTCTGACATTACAGTAGAATTTCTATCAGTTAGAGATAGACTGCACCTAGTTGAAATGAGGTGTGTCTATCTTAATTAACACAGGGTTGTTTATTAATCACCAAAGTTTGCAAACCTGAATATTTCCCCAAACTCAGCTGGTATTTTGCTCTCTCGCTTGCCACAGCAACTGAACTGTACTCAGCAAATGCTGTATTTCCATGAATGTCTTCCACATCCACGCGAAGCTTGTTGCTGCTGCTTACAGTCAGGCGGTGAATCTTGTCCAATCCAAGCCAAAACTCTGCATTCAGATTACCAAAGCCTCGTTTGTAGGCGTCCCACGCGCGGAAGAAATCTACGGAGCCGTCTTGTCTTTTTTGAAAGACCGTCCACCCTCCGCCAGCCGTTTTGTGATCACAGTACACTTCAAATTCTCCCAAGCCATCGGGATCGATTTTGTACACACCACTAATCTTTTCACCAGAATTGTAAACATCGGCGCAGTTCTTGTAGACTGAAAATTACAGAAGCAGAATGAATTTCTGTCTTATTTCTAGCCTCTAAAAAGTAAGAATGGGCGTCATAGAGGAAAATACTATACAGAGCTGGCATGCAAATGTTTTAGAAGCAAGTGATTGACCTCAATTTGAGTGTTTTTTTTTTTTTTTTTTTTTTGCGAGGGAACACATGCTAAAACTTCAACCACTGATGTCTGAAAAGTAAACCGCAAAGCATTTGAAATTTATAACTGCAAACCTTTGTCATAAGAGCCTCCAGTTTGGTTTGTTTTCAGGGCAGCGATTGCTTCTTTGATCTCAGTGAGCTGCTGCTCGATCTTCTTACAGCAGTGTGGTCCGGCGTAGAAGTTATTATTCACGGTGCACTGGGATTTAGTAATCCCAGGGTCTTTTGTCGGTTGCACAGAAGTACTGGCAAATGTCCCAACACAAATCCCGGTAAAAAGGAGAGCTAGCTGGAATGGCATTATGCTGTGATGCTTTCAGGAAAGCCTTCTCTGGAATGGAAGCAAAAACTGCGAATATAAATTAATTTCGAAGATTTGTGCTTCAGTAAATCTAGTCATTCCAAATTTGACTATTTTTGTTGTCTCCTGGGCGCTATTTTGGGAATTCTGTATCATCGATTCCTACCAATCAAATAACAATACGTTATAGTGACTCGAGGCGCAGAAACGTTTTATTTGACAAGCAGAAGACAATGTCACGAGGCATTAGACAACTTTCTTTTGAATAGTTTCTCAATATTTTATGAGAAGGTTTATCCAGTAAAAGAACAGGGGCACCCCCGAATATTTTCCGTAAATATCAGTTTGGAAGGAAGGTGGGGTAGCATTTTCCATTATTTCAACTTAGACTTTCGAGGCGCACTATGATTTTGGACATTTCTATGAACATATTTTCTAAATATTTCGGAAAAGTAGTGAAAAGTCTGAAGAGTGCGTAGAAATTTCGAAACCACATTGAAGAACGCTAGAATTTTACTAACGTGAGTAAGAGCCAACTATGATATTGGGAAAAAAATGATGTGAACATTTATAACGTCTATCATTTTGGCCAGAGTTTGTTTCAGAATCATATATTTTAAGCAAACGTCCCCTAATTTTTTTGGAAAAAAAAGACGACTACTTGATGTAAACAATTCATGCGAAGTTTTCGATCAGACCCGTCACGATTGCTAGAACTTTCGGACGAGGCAAAAAACCAGTCACGAATTAATTTCTACAGACATGAAATTCCCTTAGAACATCCGAACACATAAATACTTTGAAGGACAGCTTCAAGATCACTGAACGAGCTTTTAAAGCATTGTGGAAACTATTTTATCTAATTCCGACAAGTTTTAAGACAACCGGCCGCTGGTGCCACAAAGAGGAAACCCCGAACGGAACGATGGAATGATGACCATCACACACACGTCGCAATTCAAGCCTACAGCAGATATCATTGGCGAGATTTATTGTCATTCTCATTGTTTACTTCGTCAGACACATTATAACCAAACTCTCGACGCCGTATAAATTTTAATATATTGGATTGCAGTAAATTTATCTGCAAAGAATGGACTTGTAAGCATTCTTTGGGATAGCTTGGGTTCTTTTTGTCCAGATAAGACTTACGAAAACGGTTTGATAAGCTCGAACCTGCGATTTTCGGCAAAATCTCCTGAGGTTGCAGTTGAGTGAACCGAATTACTACGCTTTAGCTTGACTTTTTAATTAGTAATTTTTGCTTTTGTTCTTAACTGAAGAGAGAGGGTGTAAAGATTATCAGTCAAAACCGAAAACAGTTTTGTGAAAGAGATTACTGTGCATGTTATTTCAGTTTTAGTTGTTGATTAAAATTGTTGGTTATTGTTTGCAAGTCTTCTTTGGTTTCTGCTGTCAGCTCAGAGGGGTTTGATCACTGTAAACTGCATACACTAATGACTATTAATCTTGTACTTTATGCAGAAGCATAAAGCTCCGCTTTTAGGCTTGGCTAAATCTATATATTATTTGGGTTGAGACTTTTTTTTTTTCTCTACTCTGCACAGAGAGGTTTTGCGATAATCTCCAGGGTACTCCAGTTTTCCCCTCTCTTCAAAAACCAACATTTGACTTCACTTGCGTTAGTTGTTAATTTCAGTTTACAGTGTCCCCAATTAGTGCTCCAGCGTTAGAACGAGTATACACTTCAATAAATTTCTTTCCTTTACCATAAACTCGTCACCACACTCTTACACAGTCAAGTTACCTGTTGTGTTAAAATTCTGATTGGAATGTTCGCTTTGGGAATTTCCTATTCAGGCCTTTCTTAAATATTTTTGTAGTCGATTCTTTCCTGTCAACAGAACTAGTATTAAGTGAAGTAACTGTGGGAACGACTGTTAAGAACAATGCTTTCATTTTAGAACATGACAACTTTTTCCTGGAATTGTTTGCTTTTCTTATTTTCAGTAAATTAAATTGTGTTGAGAAAGTTTCTGCCGTGTTTTCTTTGTTTTCTTTGTTTGTCCATTAGTTCACTGCGCAATAAACACCAGCTGTCCGGGAATGATGCACTTTTTTGAATCCTTTTATTTGACTAAGGGGTGGACCATTTGATTTTTGATGAGGGGAGGGGTTGTGCAAATCCCAAAAAAATATCGAGCATATGCTTCTGGTTGAAAAAAAAATATCTTGCAGAATTCTTAAGAGCCGATGTCTGAAATTATCGAGAATTGGGCGTCACTCGTGAAATTTCGAATTCCTTCATATTTTGCCCAAGTAACCTCTATAGTGAAGTATTTTCAAAAATAACATTAAAAGTTTCAACAGCTTTTTAAATTTTGCGAAATTGCGGAAAGTGTGAAAACACGGCATGTTGGCCTCCTTCGAATGGTAAAATTGGCGGAAAATAACACATTTTTAACTCGCTCGTACGGGAAGACGCGGCGTCGTCTGTTTATGAAACACAAACACAATACAAACAAACTTTAGCTCTTTATAATACAGTAATAGAATTTGGATAAGCTGTTGAAATGAGAATGTTTTGGCCTTTAGAAGAAAACCAGTTTTAGGCATTTCAAAAAATCGCAAATTTCACCCAACTTCCAAACTACGGAAACCCAATTGGTACGTCGAGTTTTGACATAAAATAACAACAGCTTTCAAAAAAAAAACAACCTTTGAAAATTATTGTGTTAAAATATTTCTGGCGGTAATGAAAAATTACCCCGTCGAGAGATCAAAATGTGAAGAGTACTTTGACAAGAATCTCCGGCTGAATTTATGACACAAACCGACGGCTGGCTACGCAAAGCAAATTGTAACCGTTTTCATGGAGAGAAATATTGGAGAAAACCTTCGCAAAATTACTTAAGGGGCTTGCAGAATAATTTTATATAGTGTTGATGCTTTTGAACTTGGATATGATGTAAGAACAAGATTGCGTGACGCATGACCTAGCCAAAGGTCAATAGATGGAATCCTTTTCTGGGTGTTAGCGTTTTGAGGTGTACGCCCAAAGAACCTGCTAGAAATACTAGTTCAACAATCGAATCGCCTGGACCGAGTAAAATGAACTTTGATTTTCTTGTTTAAGTTGTTATCCAGTAATTAGTAATTAGTTTCTTTCTTTCGTATTATGTGTTTTCCCCAGAGAGACCTAGTCCTACCCGGTACCCGTATCCACTATATCACGCTGACACGCAATTTTGCGCTCTCCTCTCCCCTGAAACCGCTTCCCTCACTCGCTGATAATGTTCGGATGGCAAGGAATTGACCTAGTCAACTTCCGACAAATTTCCCTTGTCGCGGCTCCAAACAATAGGTTATTGTGCAATAGGTTATTTCTCGACACGTTTAATTTGCTCCCCTCGAATAGCCCTCGCTAGTTGCGGAGAAAAGATTAGAGTAATTTAGAATTCCTTATACTTAATAAAGAATTGTTGTTGTTGCTGTTGTTGTCTATTCGTTGCGAATGCAAAGTCATTTTTTTTGGTGATAATACTTTTGCCTTGAAAGCCATTTTGTGAAACGTGTGGTCATTACAAAAATTTATCTCCAAGAAACGTCTTCATTTTAATAATAAACTGGGAACGCAATGGCGTACTAAAAGAAAAATATGTTGGATAAAATACGGTTAGGGCTTCAAAAGTTTGGTAGACCAAAAAGCTTCCATATTGCTAACAAAAATAAATTTTAAAAAACAAACAAAAACAAAAAACAAACTAAAGTTCACATTTTTTTTTTTTTTGGCCTCGATGGCAATATTGAGTGTTCAACCAAACTTCGATTTTACAATTTGCATCCTCAGTTGAAACGTCCAAAAATCCATCAAAATTAAGTTGACGTCTTTTCCGGACATTCAGGTGGGACCGTAAAAAAAAAAGGAATATGGTGAACAGAGCAATGTATCTTTAATATTATGTTTCTGGTGGGCCCATTACTCAGTCTGATCATCGCAAGCCGTTTTCCCAATAAATTCCAAATTAGTGAAAAAGAAATGATGGATTCAGAATCCCATGCACTTAACTCGCAAACTCGTGTTAAAAGCATCTGACAGGGAATTAATAGTTTTTTTCTCCTACAGACTCATGCAGCTTGCGGAAATTCCTATAAGAGAAAGCCTATATTATTTCGAACAGTACTTACGAATTTACTTGCTTCTGCGATGCTTCAATCCCACTCTCCGTACTCAAACAAACCTCAAAGTGTACTGTTAATCAGCATTAAAAACATGTGATATTAGATTTAACACAAACGAAATACCAGGTCCCTCAAGCTAACTAAACAGTTCATCACGTCCTTCCATGTACTCTATTGTTGAACAATTTTTGTGTATCTATTCAGAGTCGAAGTTAAAATCTTTCCATTCTTATCAATAGGGGAAGCTTACAGATGTTCAAATAAGCAATAGGATGGCATAATTTATGTTCAAGTTGATCAAATACATTTGCAGTAAAAGAGGACGTAATTAAACTGATGAAGTTCTGCTCAATACTTCGATTCTTAATTAATGACTTTATCCTTTTCCTTATTTGAAAATAAAAAAGTTCAAAAGATTTTGATGTCGGCCTTATCTGACAAGATTTACTCGGAAGCCCGTCAATTTTAAGGCCGTCTGGGATGAACAGCAAAAATAACAGTACTGTTTGTCATTTATAGATAAGGACACTGAATCTAGTTGTGTAAGCATGATCGTTCAATGTAGAGACGGTGAGAAACTGACTGCTTAAACTTTTACAAACTATGCAAAGAAGAATTAAAAATTTAGAGGTTTCAAACTAGCTCATGAGACTCGAACCCATGCATGATCGTGCGCGGTTGTATCCGGCGCCCCGCCCAAGTACTCGTCAAAGAAAAGCCAATTTACAATCATACGAAAACTTGGAAAAAATGTCAACTAATTCTAAAGTCATTTCTTGTTGGAAAGCTATTCCAAAAAATTAAAGCTTTTCGTATGTTGATATTTATTATCGAAAAACGGTAGGTTGGTAACTGCTACTTCGTGTCATCTGCCTCGAGAGAAGTATACGTTACAATGAAGCTTTCCACCTCACATCAGAATGTTTCAATTTAATCGATCAGACAAGAGAAAATACTTTTACTCAGAGCAAATACTTTTTCCGTTAAACACAACTGAATCATCATTTCTTTTGCCCATTTTAACAGTGATACTACGTAACCAGTGGTGGAAAGATGTAAAATGATAGACTTGAAGATTTTAATGGCCCATGACCGAGCAACTGAACTCGCAGTGATTAATTATAATGGCAAGGAGACCGTTTCTCTTTTTCAGGTGGCACTGTTCCCCCTGTATCTTGAGAATGGATAGGTTTTAACTAAGTCATCAATTTTGCTTTTTGTTATCTTGAAACCACGTTAAAAGCCCAGCCTACTAAAACAAACGAATGGAATATCATAAATGGCTTTTAGGGTCCGAAATGATTTTGCGACCATTCGAGAAACGCCTGCACCACTCTTTGATCTCTATGCAGCACAGTTCGTCCGCGACATTCCACTCCCGATTTTTAAATATCACCTATTTTCCCCTGACATTTTTTTTAAAAGCTTATGAGCATTAAAAGGTTGACGGAGACAAAGCTTCGCCTCTTGGTTTTCATTGCAGTTACAACAGATAAATACAACTGAATAGACTAAATTTAATAGAAAATGAAGTAACAGGCAGAAGAAATGTCGCGATTGAAAATGACAATAGGGCAGCCGGGTTGTGCTCCGCTTTTTTTTCCGAGGATTGTTTGCATGACGATATCTTGACCCAGGCTTGAGTGACAGAAACGTAAAGATGCGGCACCCTTAAGTTTACTGAACACGACTCCAAACCCGACGTTTAGAATAAATTACGCGCTTGTCACGTTCAAATGGTCTCTCCCTCTATAGGTCGACGTTTTTGCACTTTTTAATCTTTACTTCCGCGGTGGTTTAGAAACTGTTCAGGGTCATTTGATAAATGGAGACAATACACCCCGATAAAAGGAAAGGCCACGCCAAAAAGGAAATAATAAAGGGGCAGAAAACTACTTTTCGATAAGACTGAGCTGGGGAAACAGAAGAACGCTTGCCCTTGTTTTCTCATTTCTTTCCAATACTTCCGTACGTATTTCTCAGCCCATGGGGCTCTTTTTTGCCCAGATTATCTCAAGAGAGAAAAGGACCGAAGCTGTTTGAAGATACAGGTAATTTTCCGAACGGTCTCGCTGGAGGTTAGAGATCTTTACTCCCTTTCTTGAACAACTCGAGAAGAAATTAAAACACTCCTTGTTGGAGATTCAATGATTAAAGATACAAATTCCAATTTAATGTCGGCTAATAATAAAATATAGAGGAAATTGCTTCCGTGGGGATAAAATTAAGGACGTTGCATAAAAATTTAACTTGAAATCAATTAAGCTAATGGTAAGTGTTCCAAATCTGTTGTTATTGATCGTTGGACAAACAACATCATCAGAGACGACTCTCCAAGTTTTATTGCTGTTATTGCAACTGTACTGAAAAATGTTGTCACTTCTCTAAAGCAATCTACTATAGAACCAAAGATTATCATCTCGGGTATTATTAACTGAAAAGATACCGCTGTAAGTTCTAAATAGCCGAACCGAATAGAGAGATTAAAGTAATGTGCTCGCAAATGAAGTTGACATTTTATTTGCAATGATCGGCTTAATGACACCTGCGTAAATAGCAGAAAACTGCATCTTAACGCGTATCTCGCAATGAATTTACAGAGTATTTTTAAATACTCTGTAAAATTCATTGTCAGATAAAAATTCTAGCCGCAATATTGACAGTTCCAAAGCTCCAGAATTTCCAAGGAAGGAGGCGTTAACTCTCTTCTTAATTCACATTATTATATCTCTCAGATAGTACGCGCGCTGTAATTGGCTAAATTAGCGGGCCGTATTCTATAGTACGGCCCGCTGTACAGCCCGCTAAATTTAAAATTTCGACAAAACATCATCTAGCGAGTTTTTCATGTCATTTCTGTTGCATAAACTTGTACTGAAAACTGTTTGAATCTTGCAAGCAACTATTTCAAACTCAACAGCCAAGAAGATTTAGTTTTTGGGATTTTGGCCTTCCGCTTCACTTTGACTAGTTTCCTTGCCCGCGCGCCGGTTAACCTCAGAGATATAATAAATATCTTACTAACCTCGTTTTCTCGGTCCGTACTTTAAGTTACGGATCTTCGTTTTTTCCCGTTGATTTATGGCCCGCGCGCTTCGCGCTTGGGCCATAAATCAACGGGAAAAAACTCGGTCCGTAACTTACAGTACGGACCTCGAACTCGGTTAGTAAGAGGTATATGTCTTCTGAGAGCCAAGATGATTCTCAGTTATTTAAGAGTCCCTGCCCATAATTATCAAACATAACTCGGCAAGGGTCGAAAATTCGATTTCGTTCATATTTTTATGGTAGATAGGCTAGGTTATGACAAAAACTACTGGATAAATTTTTCGGCAAAATATTCTTTTATTTCAAAGAAAAATGCAAATTACCATATTCCGTTAAAATCGTCATTTGACGCACCATTTTATTAAACAAGTTCAAAAGCCTCCTATGCAAAAAAAAAAATTATTTTTCCGTCTTTAAAACACTCAAATAGTTTTTTGCAATGTGTAAATGTGTATTGGGTAGATTTGGGGGAATGTTGCGTCATTTTTTGGGTGCAAAATAACTAAATTTCGAAGACATGTGTTTCTTTCACTTAAAAGTACTTCGTGAATACAATTAATTTTCACCATGTGCGAAATCTTCAAATGGATTAAGCTTCTGGTGGTCCAATTGTAGAAGGATGGTCTACAGATTCGCGTAAAAATTTCTTTGGGCAAATGATTGTGAACGACGCAAGAGCTTCTCAAAGTACGTAAAAAATGCAAATATTTCACCTTCCGTCGTCAACTGGCATTACACATATATTTAAGCACGCGCCAGATGTATGGACCGATCTTAAGTTGAAAGAGACACAGAGCTGATAATTTCGAAATGTTCTAGCCTTATTTGCCGTAAGAGGCAGGTCCAAAGGCTGATTTTACGTGTTTCTCTCACCATTTGTCGCATTTTCAGCGGTCAAGTTTGCTTCTGTATACACAACGTTCGTTGCACACGTATTCAATGGTCGAATACCATAATCTGTGATCATCTTTGGGGGCAAATGATCACCACTGCATCTACCTAAGTCAACAACTGCTAAGTGATTTGCAGATAGTTGCTTGCTTTGTACGTACTAAACCTGCTAGACCAACATATTACATTTGATTGCGACCATTGCTCTCAGGCGTGTCGGCACCCGCAGCACAATTATTAGGGAGCTTAAGCGCGCGCGTTTTTGAGACGCGGACAGCAACCGGAAGTGAGATGTTTTCCCTTTTAACTTATCTTCACACAACCACATTTACATTGCTAAGTATCTTTTATCCTTTAGAGATGATAAGTATAAAAGTTTGGGAGACACCACTGTCCTGGCACGCGAAATGCTCTCTTCCGGTTGCCGTCCGCGTCTCAAAAACGCGCGTGCTTAAGCTCCCTATTCATTAGCTCGTCACGCAATGCTTTCCTTTTTGACGGGTACGTATACCGGTAGAGGTATATAACATAACAAAAATAAAAATAAAAAAAACAAATATAAATATTTGTTTCCATATTCGCAGTTTGCTTTGCATATTTTGTATTGAGCACTCTTAGGATAAGTGAAACAATTTATTGCATGTTTATCCGTTTTTTTGTTGTTGTATAAATCTAATAATTCTCTGAATTGCTACGCTACTCAGTATCTATTCTGTGATAGATAGTGAGTAGCGTAGTAGTGTACGCTTCTCGATAAGGCAATGATGTCCTTTGCATCAAAACTAGAACAGGGTGTTGCCACTGTTGATAATCCTGTAGAGGATACTGGTACAGCTAAGGTACCGGATTCCCGTTCATCGTTGTCAATGGGCTGGGCTTTGAAATCCTCCAGTACTCAAAGAACCCGACTGAATGAAAACCAGAAACAATAACTGACAGAAGTATTCAAAATCGGCGAACAGACTGGAAAGAAAGCTGATCCCTCGAATGTTTCCAAGTCAATGAGAAAAGTTAGAAACGCAGATGGCTCTTCTAGATTTGATGCTTCGAGTTATTTAACTTCTCAGCAAGTTGCAAGTTTCTTCTCACGCCTTGCTTCAAAGAAAGTTGTCCAAGCTGCTGAATCTGGGGACGAAGAAGATGAACACGCCGAAGAGCTGGATAAAATTCATGAACAGAACATACAAGAATTGAGTAACGAAGTCATGGCAGAAATATCATTGCAGCATCCGATCATGTACGATACGCATAACATTTGTGAAATCGCAGCTTGCTCTATATTCGCAAAGTTTTCTGTGCAGATCCTCCAAGACAAGTAATTTTTATCAGCTTGACATCTCAACAATCAACGTTAAACGAAAGAAGCCCTACATAGATCTTCTGACGAAATTAGTTGGTAGCTGCAGTTTTAACGAATCACTTTGAAACGCAATCTTCAACATAGAGAGCTGGGGCCAACAGACCTCATCCACTATACATGGGCAAGTTTTTCTTGAAGAGCCCCGATCATCACCGCAGGAATAGAGAATCTCCTTTGTGTTTTTAAATACGTGAGGGACTTGCCTCGAAGACCCCAGAAAGAGCTGTAACTCAGGTCCCGACCATACTAATAAGTTTTGATCTCGAAGAAAACGAAGCAAATTATTTCCGCTCAAACTAGCGTTTAATTTTCCCATTGGCATCATTTGCCCAAACTAATAGGTTCGAAAGCGATAAGAACGAGTTGGACGTGGAATTGTGCATATGTGAAATAAATGTTCAGGTAATACCACTTCATTAACAAAGTAGTCCCACCACGCGCTAGTTCTTCCTGGTCTAGTCCAATATCTCCTTTTTCTTTCTTATGGCTGTCCTTCATCAGTTCTTTATTGGTATGGCGGAATCTCACAAAACGCTTGAGGTAGTAATTTTGCGACATTTTGTTCCGTGCGGAGAACTTCGGACGCGGGACAAAAACTGCGAACCGTGGTAGGGGTTTGTAAAGATTTGTCGTGCCAAAAAAGCACGTGTGGGAGCGGGAGGGGAGCACAAGCGCGCGCAAGATGATGCGTATGGTACCAGGGTAACGGTAAGGTCATGTTGCGAAAAGCAATATGCTACGTTCGATATATCAATATTCTGACATGGCTCCGAGGCTTTCGGGACAAACGTCTTTTTGTGGTGTTGTTTTCTTTGTGTCCAAGTCTCTTTCGGGAATTGAGAGACAAAAGAAACTTTAAAAAGTTACAATTTTGACCCGAAAGCCTTGGAGCATGTTAGAACATTGATATATCGAACGAGGCTTATTTGAGAAAACAAAAAAGTTTGCAAAAGCTCGGACTGTCCGCAAAAGTATTCGAAAACAAATTCTGCCAAGTTGTAAAAATAAAATAAAATAAGACGCCTTCGTTTTGTATTTGCATTGTTTGGTTTTGTGGAAGTTGCGAAATTTATAGACTCGGGTGAATTTTCGGATTTCGTTCAAACTCTTTGGGAAAAAGTAATCAAAGAAATTTTGCACAGCGCAAAAAGACCTAGGAACGAGTTTAGCCCTAGAGTGTTACTCAGTGTAAGTAGCGGGTCGCTTAAGAAATGACAACAGATGACAATTCAGGAGACAAAGTTTAACTAGTTATTCTTTTCATTCCCTTACTTTACTCTCTTCCTAATCAACAAGATTGTGTGCTCCAAGTGGTTACGTATCAGGATAGAAATTGCCCTACCCCTACCCCCTAAAATGGGATGACAGCATTGCGTGACGAACAAATAACGAAGCACTGCAAAGGATTCAATGTCAAACAGCAATCGTTCAAATGTGATAGTATTGTTACAGCCCGTACTCGTTCTGGAAGAGTTACAAAAAAGCCTGAGAGACTGGACCTGTGAATAGTTATACTAACCCCACCCTAGTGTGTAGGACTTAAAGTGTCATGTGACTTTCGTTGTTGTTCCCGCTCTTGTTATCGAAGGTTTTTGTACGTCGTAGCATTTCACTCGTATACATCCCCTTTGTAAATCGATGTGTAGCCGAGTCCAGTGGATTAAAGTTGTGTTACGTACGCTTCAGTGTCTCGTCGTAAATTCTAACATGGTCCTTCACAGCCGGAGAAAAGGAAATATTTCAGCAGTAAATTTGTAATTCTTCGCAAGGTCATCAGTTGCAACCACATGGCCACCGGTTCCTCGAGCAAAATGGAAGACTTATCTCAACTCACAGTCGATCAAATTCGTGAAATGCTTGGAAAAAAGGGATGGCCGACTACTGGAAAGAGAAAAGTCTTACTGGAAAGGTTAGTGAACGCTCAGTGTGATTCGAAGTCAAATGTTATTGCACCAGAATTAAAGGAAGGTTCGAATTTCGCCGAGGCTTCGATGGAACCTCTTCAAGTGAAAAGTGAAGTTGAAATTCAGGAGGTTAGTTCAATTAGACGTAAAGCCAGAGCCTTGCAAATGGATATGGATGCGTTGATTCAGGATATTTTGCCACGGTATCTAAGTCAAAATGCAAGCAACAAAATCAAAGTACAATTGAGAATTGAAAGGCTAACTGTGTACCGTGAGAATTATCTTCAACTGAGAAATGAATTAATCGCGCTTGTTGCAGAGGATATGATGGAGGAGGAATTCCGAAGATGGGGAAAAATTCTGAGTGAAGTAGATAAAGCTGTGGATGCTGCTCATGAATTCCTAAATAAAGATTGCGATGTGGGAGATCACTCCTCGAAGGATATTGCATACCGTGACAGTCGTGTATCCTCAAATCTGAAATTACCGAGAATTGAGTTGCCAAAGTTTAATGGCGATGTGTTGAAATTTCAAAACTTCTGGGATCAGTTTGAAGCTGCAGTGCATAACAATGTTGATTTACCAAATGTTCAGAAGTTTACTTATCTACGCTCGGTGCTAACTGGAAATGCCTTGAAAGCAATAGACGGATTTGAAGTAACCGGAGCAAATTATGAAGCAGCTGTTGAATGCCTTAAACACAGGTATGAAAGAAAACGTATGATCATCTCATTTCTAGTGAAATCTGTCATCAAGATGGATGCTAAGTCAGTTGTTAATGCATCCTCCCTCAGAGATCTCTATGATACCTTTATGAACAGAACTAGAGCTTTAGAGGCTCTTGGAGAAGATCCAATGAGCCATGGATGTATTTTGTTACCCCTTTTTGAGACCAAGTTACCACCTCAGTTATTGGAAAAATGGGAGTTGACACTTGCAGACACTCAAGAAGATGAAATAGGCCTTGAATTGTTCTTTAAATTTCTTAACCGACAAGTTGTGTCCAAAGAAGCAGGAGAAAGAAGTTCAAATGGGAACATTACCACAGGCAATCACAGTTCTGATAAAAGTAAAGAAAACCGAAGAAAGTCTTCATTTCCCAAAATGGGTGGTGAGAATGAGATGTTCTGCACTACTTGGTGAAACACGCCCTCCAACACAGCCAAACTGTCATTTCTGCAAGGCAGATCATGACTCACAAAATTGCCCAATGTTTAATGAAAAATCACTTGATGGCAGATGGAAACTAGTGCAAGAGAACAAACTGTGTTTCAATTGTTTAAAACCTAGCAACCACAAGCACTTCTCCAGAATTTGTCGCCATCCTAAGTGTTCTGTAGCGAATTGTGGTCACCGACATCACTGGTTATTGCATGGGCAGCAGTCAGTTGTTACACCTCGGCACCTAAGCAACACTAGTTTAAGTGGATTGGCTTCAACTAAGCCTGCATTACCTATGAGAGAAACATTCCTACAGACAGCATTGGCCAGGTTAATTGTTAAGGGTCAAGAAATGGCAGTCCGTGTTTTACTAGATTCAGGGAGTCAAAGTTCGTTTATACGAAAGAACATTGCAGAGGCCCTTGACCTGCAAGGTCCCTCAGAGCTATTAAGTGTCACAACGCTAGGTGGGGAAACCAGCGAAACGAAGAGATTCCAAAGAGTGAAATTTACCCTTTCACCAATTAGGGAGATTCAATGGTGGAGATAGAGGCCCTTTCTATTTCCAAAATTTGTAATCCTCTCGGGCCAGTACAGATGGACTTCCATAAGAACTCTCATCTTCAAGGCTTAAGTCTTGCAGATAGTTATCCTCGTGGTTCAGTTCAAGTAGATGTTCTTATTGGTGCAGAACACTAATACTCATTTGTGACTGGGGTCTGTAAGAGAGGTAGTTCCAGTGAGTCCCTTGTTGCTGTGGAATCTTGCCTCGGCTGGATTATCACGGGACAAGTAAACCGCCAATCAAGGCAAACTTCATCCATGCTGACAGTTGTAGAAAACGGTAGAGTTAACGAAACATTGAAAAGATTCGGGGAACTGGAATCAATTGGTATTGCAGAGATCGAGGATCCTGTTATGTCACAAGAGGAAAAATGTGCTGTTGCTTACTTCAATAGAGGATTGAACTTTGATGGACATAACTATGAGGTGCGACTACCATGGAAACGAGATCCTCCAAAGCTAGAAAGTAATTATGCACAAGCTTTGAGACGCCTGGAAAGTGTTGAAAGAAAGTTAAGGCAAGACCCTGTGAAAGCTAAGGGTTACAAAACAGCGATCAACGAATATGTAGAGAAAGGTTTTGCAGAGGAAGTACCTGATCAGAGGGATGACAATGGAACTGTGCGGTACTTACCGCATCATGTTGTAATTCGTGATGACAAAAGAACGACAAAATGCAGAATCGTATTTGATACTTCCGCACGAGAGGAGGTGATGCTTCCCTTAACGATTGTATTCTTTCTGGTCCTCCTTTACAGCCGAACCTTGCATCTGTACTGATTCGATTTAGAACACACAAAATTGGTCTCATAGCAGACATTGAAAAGATCATGTTTCTGCAAGTCAAACTAGCACCAGAGGACAGAGATGTTCACCGCTACCTGTGGAGAGATTTACAGCCTAACGAAGCACCAAAGGTGTACAGAATGCAGAGATTGACTTTCGGTGTGAACGCAAGTCCTTTCCTTGCAATGGCTACAGTCCACGATCATGTAAACAAATACAAAGAAATGTCCCCGTATGCAGTAGAAGAAATTTTACAAAATATGTATGTGGATGACTGCCTGACAGGAGCCGATACAGTAGATTCAACTTTGAAGCTTCAACAAGAAATGTCAGAAATTATGATGACAGCGGCATTCAATTTGACCAAGTGGGCAAGTAACTCAGAGCTAGTAATGGATGCTATTGACCCAGCTAAAAGAGCCTCATCGCCATTCGTGGAGTTCAATTCGAGCGACCCCCTAAAGGCACTTGGCGTGTCATGGGACTTGAACTCTGACCACTTTAGATTCCTCGCACCGAGTGGAATCATCTCATTCCATGATCCAATGTCAAAGAGAAGTCTACTTGGTCTGGCATCGAAAATGTTTCACCCACTGGGACTGATATCACCCTTCACTGTTAGAGCCAAAATCCTTTTCCAAGAGTTGTGATTGAAAGGATTACAGTGGGATGACCCGTTAGATAGCGACACTAAAGCAAAGTGGTTAAGTTGGAAGTCCGAGTCGTTGCAGCTAAAAGATGTGACTATCCCTCAATGCTTCGGAAATCGTATTACGCAAGACTCTGTGGTAGAGGTGCATGGTTTTGGAGATGCTTCCCCCAAGGCGTATGGAGCAGCAGTGTACATTCGAATAAGAGACAAGCAAGACAATGTATCCTCACAGCTGGTAATATCGAAGTCCAGAGTTGCGCCCATTAAGAAGGTGTCACTTCCAAGGCTGGAACTTTTAGCAGCAGTTGTAAATGCCAGGTTGCTAAAATTCGTTGTAGGGGCTTTGCCAATGAAGGTGGCTAGGGTTGTGTGTTGGTCAGATAGTATGGTGGCACTGCATTGGATAAAAGGGCAGAGTTCTTCCTGGAAGCCATTTGTTGCCAATCGTGTGGCTGAGGTACAGTCAACATGGGATCCTGAGTGTTGGAGGTATTGTGGAAGTAAGGAGAATCCTGCAGACTTGTTGACGCGTGGATTAAGCTGTAGTGATATGATTTCAAGCACTTTGTGGTGGAATGGACCCCAATGGATGTCTTCGCCTTGTGAACCACTACCCGCTCAACCCGAAAACGAAGCTGCTCCCGCCGAAGCTTGCGAGGAAAAAAGAACTACCCATGTGTATACAGCAGTCGTTGCAGAACCACTGATTGATATGTCACGCTACGGGACATGGTTAAAGTTGATTCGAGTAACTGCTTATGTATTGAGAGCGGTCAAATTGTTTAAGACTCAAGTCTAGGTCTTGTGAAAGGGAACTGTCGGCGGACGAGGTGAGGCAAGCCGAGATTAAATGTTGTATGTGGGTGCAGGAAGTGGTCTACAAAGAAGAATTCGAGAAACTGAAAGCTGGAGAGGTACTTCCCAGTAACAGCCGCCTCCTGAAACTGGACCCTTATTATGACAGAGATGATCAGGTATTAAGAGTTGGTGGGAGACTACAGTTTGCTGATCTTCCCGAACAGAGCAAGCATCAAATAATCTTGCCTCACGGACATCCTGAAGTTGCCAAGATGGTGCAAGATGTACATAAGAACATGTTGCATGCACATAAACAAGCACTATCTGTTCTTCTCTTTAAATGAGATTTTACTGCCCTATCGGTAAAATACGGTTAATGGAACGTGACCGTACTAAAAGGGGCTATTCATGTCGCGATAGTAATCTTCGCGTTCTTTGTAGTCGGCCGCTCAAGGTCATAAAATCAACGGTCTTGTTGTAAGTAAAACGAGGACATAAAGACTTTGTTCCTAGATCTCGGATTATAACGTACACCTGCACTAGCCAAATCTGTTAAAGCCTCATTCATTACTGCTAAAAAGCACGTGTAATGCCTACCTGCTACATAGTAGAACCTGTGCAACTGGCTACGTTAATAGACAGGCCGGGTCTAGCTATAAAAACCTCAGTTATATATATAGTCATCCAAGGTTCACTTGGCAGTTTGTCTTCTATAGTAAATCAACTAGTTGTTTGCAATTTGTCAAAGTTTTCCCCCTCCCTCCCTCTCTCCCATTGGAGATGGGTTGGATATATCGCTTTGCCGTCATTAAAATTGGGTCACTCCTGCGTGGTGTGATTAAGTCTGCGCAGCGACTTCCCCCAAGCTTGTTGGCTCGTACGCGCGTTGCCTTTGTACATTGCTCACTAATCAATACTCTTGTCCGATCCAGCACTTCCTGTTTACCACTCAGCTCGTAGTGCTGGGGAGATAAGTGAGGCTGTTCTATGTCACGCAATCTAGAAGTCGAATAGGCTAACCAGCCGGAAGGCAGTGTTCCCCTCAAAAAACGCCAATACGTCTGTTGTCTTGTTCTATTGCGCCTTGCGTTATGTGTTTAGAAGCTAATTATGCATGTTGCTACGAAGGAACAGTGACATGAATGGTTGATATTCCTTGACAGGCTTTTCACCGTTCGGAGAGTTTGCCTTCACATTTCTATCTTTATTTCTCAAGAGTTGCAATACACAGGCCAACTGACCCCCACTACAGTATTCTATCTTTTCTCCTGCCCTTACCATTCTGGAAACGAAACACTATTTTTGTTTTTTGAAATAGTTTCTTGTTAAAATTCTGGTCCACCGCATGGCATATTGCTGGTAAGTTCAACCTTTGCAGGGACATAACCTTGAAAAGTCTTGGTTCACATCCCATTGATCCAAGTAAAACAACTGTAAAGGTGATGTTTCTGTGTATGGCTCAAATGCTGGTAGTGAATGTGCAGCTATGTCACTATGTGCTGAATTATATAATTATGACAGGAAATTAATTACTTCCCTGTAATTATCAGTTATAAATGTAGGAAATGAATTATACACTGACTTATCAAGCTTATCGAGACAAACATATTTTAAGTTAACAGAATTACCTGCAGAAGTCATAGCCCTCAACACAACTTTTCAGATTCAATACAGCCCAAGTCATACTGGTATTGTACTTGGAACTTGCACCATATATTTTGCTTACTGTACGTCTCTCATAGGTACTTTCCAAAATTTGGTCACAGACTCCGACTCCGTTTACATACAGAGGTTATTTTTCATTAGACAAGAGGTTTGGAAATAGAATTCAAATAAAAAATATTTCTCTTTGAATCGTTCAGTTTGTAAGTCACTTTAATACTGCATTGTGTGCTTCTGAAAGTATTTTCAAGTGTTGAGATATAGTGCACATCTTCACGAGTCGCGCACGTGACAAAGTGACTTTTACGTGCACCACTGCACGAACGTTTGGTCATCTTAGTGCTAAATTAACCATACACCACTCTACTGATGCAGGCCCGAGTATAGGTTACTTGTAGCCTCTTGTTTTATTTTAAAAAGTAAAATGTAATGGTCTAAGGAACATTTCTGTACAAAAACAATTTGATTTCTGTTCCGAGAACATATATCTAAAATGCGAAGAAACCTTGCGTATTTTTGAGGAAAACATCATCCAAGGGCCTGTTATCGAGTTCAGGATTTTGACGTCATCAGTTATGTAAACTTGCAACTTGTACGAAGATTCAGTGAGGTTGTTAGCGTATTTTACTCCAACATTTACCATTCAAAGCGGCAAAAGCGCACACAGCAATATAGACTGAGTATTCCCTGATCTTCTCTACTGGCACTTGTAGTTAAGTTATTTAACAAAGAACAACAATTTGGCATGAAATTTACACTGGGCGAAATCTTGCGGTGTGTTCACATCACTCTTGAGCCCGTCCAAAGCATATTTCTATTTTCCAGATTACAGCTCTCCTCCTCTGTGGGCTTCAGGATCTCTCTGAGAACCTTAGTTAATTATCCATTTGCGTACATTTCATTATTAAATGAAACAAGGCGTTTTATAGAATTCGAACGTTCGATGACTAGATTTCTTTCGCATATTCTAAAATCAAAACCGTGAGGTCTTCCGGATTTTTATCTTTACAAGGTTGAAGATAACCTAGAAATAAATCTTTTTACAAGTTGCCAGTTCCTTAAATTAACATTTTTGGTTTTGAAAATACAATATATTTAAAATCTTTATTGTCACTTGCGTCACACCAAACAATGAAATCTGTTTTGATTGAAATATAATATATAGATTTAGCCAAGCCTAAAAGCGGAGCTCCCTGGTCATTACTCTGGCCGCAGGCACGGCGGCCAGAGTTGAGTTTTCGGCCAGTTTTTTCACGTTTCCACCACAAATCGGCAAAGCCTGCAGACCACAAGAATCGCGGGCGCTAGTGACGATACGGGATACGCTAGTGTCCGATAAGGGAAGAGCGGTGAAATGGACAGACAGAAAAGTGCACAGAATGAATGCACGCGAAAAAATATCGAACGGTACAGGAACGAATCGGTCAGTGAGCCGAAAATATTGCCAAGTTGCATGCAAAGTGGATTCCAAAATGTTCCATCGTATGGCACTTGTGATCACAAAATGCGAATGTGATGAAAGAGTTTTGAAAGTGAAAAGTCTGAAAAATGTCAGAAGTATCACGGAAACGGAAACCTATAACCATGCAAAAGTGTGTACTATTGCAACTAAGAATAAACGTTGATCTACGCAAGAACGAACATTTTGATCTGAGAGGTAAAGAGAATCTTGAAGACGCCATATTCAACAGCGCGAGTCCCATGTGAAAGCAAAACAAGTATGTACCGGGATCCGTATTATGATAATGTTTCTGTTTCTTGTAATTACTTGTTTTGAAATGTGGAGTAAAGGGACGTTAACGATTGTACTTTTCAGTGGTGTAATTATAATAACAACCATCGCATGGATCATCTACAAGCAGTATGTAAGTTTATGTTCATAAACGGTTTCTAATTCATTTGAAGACTATATTATGCTCCCTGAAGTGAAACAGTTACATTCAAGTGTACGAAATTATTCAAGTTAACGAAGAAACTTGGAATCAGGTCTCGTTATGAAATATTTGTTTACACCAGCAATAAGGATTTTTTCGAACGCCATAGGTCCAGACGGGAACGTGAACCAAGTAGAATACCAGTGAAAAAGCTAAAGCGACTGTCCAAGAAGAATCGAAAGCTGCAAGCGTTTGTTTTTTTTATAGAATTCGGAAAAATACACCAATGTCATCTAAAATTCATCGCGATTTTAAATTTAAATGGAAGTGACTTCAAAAAAGATTTAAAGAGACGCAGAAAGTTAAAAAATATTATTCTTTGGTTACATGTGTTTTACCCTCGTCATTTTTCACGAGTCATAACCACAGAATTAATTATTGTAAGTTCAAACTAAGTTCCGATATAGAGAAGAACCCTGGTCCAATTGTGGACCCCAGTAAAACTATAAGAGCACCTTACAGCCAAGGCAACGTTAGAGTATTTGGTCAAAATGCTAGACATTGCGATGAGTTTGAGTTCTTTAATATACCACAACAATGGGGAAATTAATTGTCGACATGCACCGCAGTTTTCACAAAACATGGCGGCAAAGAGCACGAGGTTGTATGATCACGTGATATGAAAATGCCCGTGCTTGTTACCAGTCTTCCAATTTTTTGTTGTGCATCGTGAAATTTAATTTTGCATCGTAAAACGCTTTTCTGTTCTATGTAAAAAAAATTGTATCACGAAAGATTGTTGTGTACCGTGAATTTTTTTTTTTGCATCACGGAAGATTGTTGCGTACCATGAAAAATTGTTGTGCATCACGGAAGATTGTTGCGTACCGTGAAAAATTGTTGTGCATCACGAAAGATTGTTGTGTACCGTGAAAAATTGTTGTGTATCACGAAAGATTGCTGTGTACCGTGAAAAATTGTTGTGCATCACGAAAGATTGTTGTGTATCCAGCTCAATATTGAGTTGTGTTTGCCCTTGTGGGCCACCGTAGAACAGACCCACGGCAACATGGAATCTATTTGTTTTATATAATGAAAGAATTAAACTTTATTCGCATAAAAGCTGATAGTGACGTCAATCGTGTGTCTGTCCTCTAATAGATCATAGGCAAGAACCAATCAAAATCCGTGAATAACTTGGGTTATTATATAAATAATTATAGAGTCAAATTCCCAAAGGACTTTTTCGCTATTGTTTTTTCCACCAACATGGCCGCCGTGACGTCAGGTGCAATCAAAGAATTGAAGAAAATAGAAGGGAATCAAAGGACATTGAGTTCAAGGCAGACAAGAACTTTGCTTCGACTTCTTTTTCATGTTTAAGCATGTACTCTGCGCGTCTGACAGCTTTTTACGACAAAAGTTTAATGAAGTTAAGACGTGTCCGACGGGCTTAGTATCTGGATAGGAGGAGACCTTAAGTTATATGCCTTGCGGTCAGACCGAAAATTCTATTTTAACCACTGGCGGACAAAGTTCGAAGGGTTAAAAAATAAGGATTGTATGGAAATCCCGATAACAAACACTCAAAGAGATATTTACGCGCAAAAGTTCTCAAAAAAAAAGAGCGGCACGTTATTGTCCTAGTTCCTTTCTCGCTATCTGTGCGGTTATTTGCCTGATTTAACACGATTTAAGGGACTTCTCAGCTTCCCGGGTTGTCACTCGTACATAAATAAAGCAAAGGCTGCAAAGTAATTTCTAGCTTACCCCACATCTCGCCGATAAAATCATACGTCTCCGGTATCAGTCACGCTCAAACTGCGGCGATGCGCACACGGATAAATGGGAGTATCCAATGTTGAGAGACACGGCTTGTCTACCATTTACGGATTTGCTCTCACTGTATCAAGGCTCAAGTGAACGGTTGACCAGCAGTGTCCAAATTCATTGTAAGCGAGCCTCGAAGGATTTTGCACATTTGAATATTCATTGCAATGGATACTCGCCAGAAAGGCACTAGGACAATAAAGTAAGGTTTTTTTTGTATTTTTTTTTCAGTTTTTTTTTTTTTTAATTGAGGATTTCTGTGTGTAAATATCTTTTTGAGTGTTTGTTTTCATACAAATCCTTATACTTTTTACTCTGCTACATATCAAACTTTGGGTTGCAATTTTGGGTTGACAATAACACACACTTTCGCTCCTTTTATTGTCTTTTTCTTTGTTTCAGGGAAAGGGCCTTTATTGTTCGTAAAACAAAGGTTGCAACTATCGAAGCGTAGCCTGGTCACCGAGCGCGAAATTCAAATAACATCGTCAACGATCATGGTGCCAAAATGCCGCATTTGGGTAGTGGGGTGTGAAAATAATTGTCAAGGCAGAAATGTTCTAACGGGGGAGGGCTGAGTAATGATGAAGCGTACAGAGGTTGTTTCACTCGCTCAAATGCCTCAAAGCTTCCAACAGTTTGTTTTCTCGTTCAATGTTTCGTTTAACCGAGTGTATCAGAAGCATTTATCACGCAAATTAGCAGAGCCTTTGTATTAAATATTGTCAGCTCTGAGAAACAGTTTAGAACCAAGAATTTTTCAGAAAACTTACATCTCAAGACAAAGCAGCCTTTAAAAAGCCGACGTAATATTGCGCCTTCCACGCTACGAGCTCTAGAAGACCGTAAGCTAAGTTGAACTGATAACAGTCCAAACAAGTTGATACCTTTAAACATAGAAAGCCGTAATAGACTAAAACGATCCCGCAATTATTTCTCTCCAGTGCGATAAAATAAACAAAAACTGAGCCAGTTAGAGTTGTTCCTTGAAGTGCTTTCAGAAGTTGCATTTTTTTACGCCGGCACGCCATCATTTGATGCAAAACTCCACTTAAGTTCAAACTTGCGCACCGCTAAACACTTAGCACACTCTTCTCGACCGTCCAAGAGGATATTTTAAGAATAAGTATATGGGTTTCAAGTTAAAATAAAAACTAACCCAAACACAATTTACTACATACAACCAGTCAGACAAAAACTGAGTCATTTACCTTTGCTGCTTTAAGGGTTGTTGAAATTCGCGCCTTATCACTCAATTGTTCTTCAGGGTTTTTGTCTCATCGTCCCCCAAAAAAGAAACAAGCTGAAACAATTACTTTATGCAAACTGTAAATGCGCGTGCCGAAAAACGTTTTAAAACGACTTTCCAACTGACTACGCACAAAGCTTCCACAGATCGGTGTAAAATGTTTTCAAAGTTTAAGTTAGAGAATCCTAAAAAAGTTATCTACAAACGAGGTTCCAGGCCATACGAAGAAGAACATTCTTCCCAATAATCTTCTTACTGGTTTTTTTCTTACGAAAACATTACGATATTTAACTCTCAAACAACCATCAAAAAAATCTTGAAAGACCCTGTCGGAAAAACGCATCGTCTATTAACCAGCTGAAAACTCACACCCCAATATGCTCAATCGGGTAAATCCAAGCGAGTTTCATTCTGGTTTCTCTCAACTAATAATTTTCATGCACTTAGAAGGACTAAATGATCAGCTATAAAAACCAAAGGTCAGGATTTCATGAGGAATGAAATCGAGCACCACCCATGCGCGCCCGCCTTCATCTGGTGCTCTTTAATTCCTGTCTTGAAGAGATTGCTTCTGATGACTCATGCACGTCTATCATTACGGAGGAACAACAACTCATCAGCCGAGAGCACGGATTGTGTTTGAATGAGTTGTTTTATGTTTTTGATGTCCTGGCGGTGATTAACTATTCAAAAATCACCGTGTTTACAGTGGCGATGAAATCTTCACTGCGTGAGCGTGAGACAACGCAGCGACTCACCCACCCCCTGTCGTTTAGTGTCCCACTTAACATTTTCTCCCACCAGACTTCCATTAGGTGAGAAAATGTCAATGCCGACAATTTGCCGATCGTCTCCGTTTTAAGGTCGAACACTAATTCTGGCTCACAATAGAGGAGTCCCTAAACAAAAGCCCTGTTGTCTTCTAAAAAGTCAACAATAACAATAGGCAAAGTTTGATATGGCCTGGGCCGCCTGTTTTAACGCCCAAAAATGCAACTAATCAAGGTACAGATTTTGCTAGCCTGCTTTATGCAAAACAAATATTAATGCAAAAGTAAAAATAAATATTGATTCACAGTTTTTAGGAGAAGCAGGAAGAAGTTTTTAGGAAGTGTCGATCCAGAATAAAAATAATTCCATCAGCAACAAAATTTGCGACATGAAAGCAACGTAAATTTTTGTGCCGCGAATATAAAAAGCTACCATCAGCAAAAAGCATTTTGCGAGATTTTTGCTCCGCTCAATTTTTCTATTGTACTTTTGGCTGCACAAATAAATCACAAAATCGAAAGTGACATCAATTTCGGCGGCCGTCTGTGATCAACTTACCTTGCGTGTTTAAGCATAAAGTAGTACAAGACCTCAAAACGGGACAGGACATCACAAAATAACTCAACGTGCAAACGTGTGAGCCAAAGGGCCACCGCTGGCACGTCGTCTGGGTGACCACTAAAATGGTTTACATTACCCCCCACCCGAAAAAAAAAAAAACTGGGACGCTGCAATTCACAGGTAACCCAGTCTACGCTCAAAGAGCGTCTAATTTTAAAGTAAATTACTCAGCCGAGCTTCACTGTTAGTTGGAGAAAAATTAGAGTACTCGGAGAAAAACCGTCGAAGGACAACCACAGGAGAGAGGCAATCTAAGTGTACTTCCATATGTCATTTAGGCACATGGGACTTACTTGACCGATGTGGACGGAGGTCATATGTCCTCGACCTGCGGTACCAGGCATAACTCGGTGGTAATTTTAAGAGGCAGCGTATTAACCGTTTCTGGCACACGGTGCGCACAAACGGCGACTTAACACTGTTTATTCTACAGATAAGTAACATTATCTTATTGACTGGGATTTTAAGTACTCGGACTGGGATTTTTAACATAAATCCAATTGGACTGGGATTTTTCAAAAAATTCAGGTGGGAAATGGGATTGGAAAAAACGCCCTTCAGAGCCAGCATTATTAGAATTCGGCAGGGAATCAAAAGATCTTTAACAACTTCAATCTTACAAAACCCGTTCTAGGCTGGTTGTTCCTTTTATTTGACACTGCTTCTTTCATTAAAAAAAAAGGACTCAAAGTGCCTGCAGGAATTTAGAACACTCATCGTAGTGTCGTGCACAAGATTAAGTGTAAGCAGGAGCTCATCAAGAGGAGCCTCTATCTCCCATACTTGGCCTTGGAGTCAACCCTTTCCCGAGTAGATTTATTTATAGAACACCTCCCTTGTTCAAGCGTGCCCATATCGGCCGTAGCTAAGCATAGATCATAGGTAGCCGAGTTACCCAGGTTAAGTAAAGACTTAATCGGCTTAAGTTCAAGCTTAAGTTTAAGGTTAAGACTTAATCGGCTTAAGTTTAAGGTTTCCTTGCCCTCTACCCAAAAGAATCTCTTCAAGAATACTCTCGAAAATCCATATTTATTCTGCAAAATCACCCAAAATCGCAACAGAGAGTACGAACATGCGCAGTGATAGAAAAGCCCGTATTTCGGGCCTCGCTGGCACTGAGCATGCTCGAAATCGAACTTTACCAGATCCGAGGGAGATCTGGGTACGAGATTATAATTGTTATTTTCTTGGTACTGACAATGACATACAAGAACATCTATATCTCAGACAAACAGTTATTTTTTTAATACCACAATTGCTTGTAATCTCGCAATCTGATTGGCTAGTTTGCCGTTGTCGATAAGAGGTTAGACAACGCTGTACGCGTCATGCCCGCGTCAATTTGTCACGCATATAGATAGTCGAGAAAGGGAAAAGTAAACACTGCGCGCGAAAACCGCGCGTGAGTTGGACGCCTTGCCTCAACCACAGCGCCCACGCGTTTTTCGCGCGCAGTTTTCGCTTTTCGCTTTCCCGACTATCTGCGCTAGTCCGTAACTTGGTGTTGGTTAACTGCAATTGGTTTTATGTCACACTGATTCTTCGATACCTACAAATTTGCATTGGATTTCTTCTAATTAAAGTTACGTTGACAATGTTCAACGTCCCACCTTATGAAATCCTCGGGAAAACACCATAAACTGTCGTTCAACAGATTTGACAACGATCGCGAGATGCTCAACATAGAGCGTTACGAACAGCTCTCTGTTGCTATTTGTAACCGGAATGTTCTCCCCATTCGAACCAAGCTCAACACTGAGGTTTACCATACTCGCTTGATGAGACCTACCAACAGAGAACACAGTTTTTATAACGGTTTGTCATCACTGCAACTGCAAATCAGTAGACTTATCTCACAAGAGAAAAAAATAAGGCCCTTTATTAAACAATTTAAGCCTTATTTACATTTATGATATGCAGCGGTTAGCCGCACACGGTCTGTTGCAATTTTAAAAGGGTTTAGATCCAGTTCTACCTTTCCGACATTGACATGCTTCCGAAGCACACAAGCCTATCAGAGATAGACCACAACACCGCCCTGTGAGACATTGCTTGTGGTCTCTCCTATTTCAATCCGCACGCTGGTTGAGTCGGTGGAATTTTGTCACGCAATCGATTGACATGGCCGTGGGAAGTCTCTCCCGGCCGTTGGACTTCTTGTTTAGTTTACTGTTCGAAGACTATTATAATAAGTTTTTAGAAATTCTTCAGAAAAAGATTCGAACAGATTTCATCGTATTCCATCAGGTGTCGAATCGAATTCAAATGTACGAATGTACCGTGGGAACCAAAGATTGCCGATTGGTGGTTTATGTCACACCTCAATTGATTTCATCATCTGTGGCTGGCATCGGAAGTTTGATTGATGGAAGTTAAAACGTGGTTTGGCCGGGGAGAGGACAAAACGCGGAGCCCTACTCCATGGAGTACCCTATGGAGTACCTAAATTGAGTACCCCTAAAAATCATGTGTTGTTTAAATTAAAACTTTATCAACATGATGAAACATTTAGATGCACATTACCTTTATATACATGTATTTCGAGCTTTCCAGCTCTCCGATTGTTACTGTTCGATGCAGTTCACGAATTGGCGCCACCTTGAAATTTTGTCGGCATTTCATGCATCCCTTAATGTAGTGTGTTTATTTGTTTTTGTGTATTTAGACAAATATTCTTACAAACCTGTATAACCTTCTATGCTGATATAGGCCCGTGTAGAGACCCGGTGTCTCTACCTGGTGATCAAGGAAAACTGAGTACTCAGATATGCGTTGAACTGTGTTATTATCCCATTTAGATTAGCAAACAAACTTCCATCACGCCGAGCGAATGAACTGGAACTAACAAATAAACTAGCTAACCAACGCTCTAAACCAACGAACGATTCACTGAAATAAATACAATAGTATACTGAAATTAGGAAATAGTACGGCGGACAAAGCGGAAACTAGCAAACAAAATAGACAGATATACGATGTACTTACAAGCTTTTCGTGCCTAGATCACGGAGACAAAACCGAATAAGCTCGAAAACACAAAATACAAACATGCCATGTGCTTTTATCAAACTCAACATCTACACCCGATTCTTTGCGAAAGGTACTGGGTATCACCCGACTAAAAGGGTCCCGTAGTATACTATAGTACGTCCAACAGCACGTACTACGCGAAAAAAAGCTCAGGCTTGAGTTAAGGATACTGCTCGAACATTTTTGTGCTTGTGCTCAGCCATTTAGATTAACCCAGGCTTTTAACAGATTTTCGTGATTGTTAGGCACACTTTTTGAGCACTGTTTGACAGAGAAGTAAGCTAGATTATTCGTTACTCTTTCCTTAAATCAATTTATTGGGTCGGTAAGTGGTTTCTCTTCATGTTTTCCTTCCTGATTTTCTTGCCTTATTGTCGTACATGATGGAAAAATATCACCGTAATTCATCTTGCATCGAAATGTTGAATTCCATCATTTAATTTTTTGTCAGTTAGTAGAGGAGTCGCTTGCCACACCACTGTAATGTATCGATTTTAATTGATCAGAGTACTGTACTCTTACTTTACAAACCCTTGAAGTCTTAGTAAAATTATTACATAGTAAATGTACTTCAGAAAGATCTATCATACTTAGTCTACTGTAAAATTACTAATACATGATGTGATATTACAGCTCTTCAGTAGAAGCAGAAATTACAGTATTGTACCACTATGAACATTATAAACCTTGTTGAAACTACGGTGCATATACAGCAATGAACTGAGTTACTTGTCTGAGTTTAGTACTTAAATGACGACACTACAACCACTACATTTACCTACAATGTACTCCAATAAACACACTACACCATTATATTGACCTATGCAGCCTAGTTGTTGATCTGAACCCAACTTACATATCGATCTTCAAAGATCTTCAAAGACCTGACAAAGATCTTTAACGATGAAGATCTTCACAGGATCCTTGAAGGATCCTTCAAGGATCTAAAAGGGATCTTTAGAGTGATCTTGAAAATATCTTTCACAGTATTCTTACAGATCCTTCAAGGATCTTGTAAGGACTTTTATAGGAGTGAAGTGTATAAAAACCTAAAGATCCTATGAGGTATTACGTACATGTACCCTTAAGTATATCGTTAAGGCACTGGTCAAACTTTGAACATAAAATCACGCTGTACACGAATCAATTGAAAATAATACTTTTATTCTGATCAAATCCATGGACGGCATCAGAGTACTTTGTTTGATGAACTCGTAATAGCTGCAGGCCGGGCCAGAAGCAATATGAAGCAGTATACTCTCGAAATATCAAAGAATTCGCGTCAGCACTTAGTCCTTTAAAAAAAGACCGAGACTAAAATACAGAATTCTAGGCCACATCCAGAGACTCTAGTGACGAACCGGCTCGACCAGTATCTTTTCATATTCCGCTAAGGGTTAATTCGATGAGTCTGCTATGATTTTTGCTCACTTTCTCTTCAAAGTACAGATGAATCGGAGGGTTGTCATCCTCCGCCATCTTGGATAACAGGCGAGAGATAACACTGGAAACTAGTGAGCCGTTTTGCTTTTGGTCAGCAGTCACGAGCGATAGCTCGGTATGTACGTTAAGGAGGGTTGTTAAAGTGTATCATAAAGCGCATAAATTATAGCAACCCAGTATATCAGCATATATAGCCACCCATAGCAAAGTATATACGTGTATTCCCATCAATACCCATATATCTTTATATATAGAGTTAACTGAATAGAGTGTAATGTGTAGTGCTAGAGAGTTTCTATCCCATATGAACCGTGTGAGCGTTAGCCCTACTGATGGAAATGGGCCCACACAAGGACAGAGAAAAACTCTGACCAGGGTAGGAATTGAACCCACGACCTTCGACCTACCAATTTATCACCATGCATATCCATGTATACACATGTATATCCATGTATGCCCATGTATATCCATGCATACACATGTATTACCATGTCTATCCATGTATACTCATGTATTACCATGTATATCTATGTATTGCCATGTACACCCATGTATATACATGTATATACATGTATGTCTATGTATACCCATGTATATCCATGTACCGATCACTTGATGCGTTTGATTCATGGTCGCCGGTCGCCTTTCGTAAGTTTCTTTTTCTTCTGGCACTCACTGTGTACTGTGTTTCTTTTCTGTGGAAGTGGAGCTGTCTTATTCGATATTCCTTCATTTTGGAATGGGCGACGAAGGAACGTCAACACACGTTCTCGTAGAGCACGGGAATGCTGAAAATGAGCTCGAAGAGCTACAACTTACAAAGTCGGATAAATCTAAGCAGAGGTCGTCGAAGACCAAAGTGCCTGGTCAGGAGGTTAAGAGGAGAGAACCAGCCAAAAGATTTCACGTGGAAGAGAACCAGTCGCTTGGCGTGGTCAAGTCGTTTGCTGAATCCATTTCGGCGAACTTTACGGTTCTGACTGAGAGCATAACTAACAGCTTTCGGAAGCTTGGAGAGAATTTAAACGTGATGAATGATAACATTATGTCTCCCGTTCACTGGCCTGAAGGTGAGCTTTCTGAAGATATATCAGAACAGGTTGACGTTAACGAAGTTAGCGAAGGTTCTGAGAAGCATCCGAATGATGGGAAAAACGCTGACGAGTCAGTTACAGGCCAAGCAGAGCCTCCAAGTAAAAGGAAAAGAGCTGATCAGTCAGCTGCGGAGGAAGGAAATTCTACTTCTACTCCGAACAAATTTCTTTCTAGCCTCGAGAAGAGGGCAAATGCATAGGAAGCTACAGGCCCGAAGATAAATGATACCTTGGCTTCTCACGTAACGGCCATTATGCGGCAAAAGCCCGAAGAAGAAAGTGAGGAAAATGTATTGCAGAAAATTCTCAGACCTGAGAACTGTCCGGGTCTGTCAAAAATAAGTGTTAACCAGGTAATTTGGGATCGAGTTTCGGCTGAGGCCAGAACAGGCGATGTGAAAATGCTACGAGTTCAGGAGGAACTACAAATGTAGCTTTAATAGCAGATCTTGTCCTGAAGAGCTCTGAAGACAACATAGATACCACTGCTTTGTTGGACAAACTGTGGAAGCTAACCGAAGACTCGTTGTGCTGCTTAGGATCAGCCAACCGGGAATTGGTTCAGAGACGCCGGGAGGCATTGAAGCCTCAAATTTCTAAAAATTATGCTCATTTGTCTGCTCAAAAAGTCAAGTTTACTGACTCTCTGTTTGAAGACGACGTCACCAAGCAAATCAAAGATATCACAGATAACAATAAAGTTACCCATAAGCTGTTGGATAAAAAAAAATCTTGGCACAGACCCTCTCATGGAAACAGGGGCTCTGGTAGGGGTCGTGCAGGTTTTAGAGGGTCCTCCTTTGGAGGACGAGGTACAACCAACCGTCCTTTTTTTAAGAACATCCTACCAATCCTGCACAACAACCAACAGCAGGCCAAAGCACAACCAGGAAACATTCAAGACCTAATTCAGGAGCCTCAGGTAAATACAGTTCGATGTAAACCTGTAACTACAAAGGTTGTTGGTAGAATTCAGCACTTTTTTCAGGATTGGAAGCACATGACTTCAGATAAGGTCATTTTAGGTATGGTCAAGGGTTGCCATATAACATTCACACGTGACCAATTTCCATTGCAGCTGAGGCCCCCTCAGTCAATTACGTTCACGGATTGGGAATATAGCAAAATGGACCAGGAAATTAATACATTACTTCAAAAGGGTGTAATTGAGGAAGCTAACCATTTACATGGTGAATTTTTGTCTAATGTGTTTCTCAGACCTAAGAAAGATTGGAGCTTTAGAATGATTCTAAACCTCAAAAATTTAAACTTGCATGTTGAATACCATAAATTCAAGATGGATACTCTGCAGTCCATATTGAAGTTAGTAACTCCTGGTTGTTATATGGCAACAATTGATTTAAAAGATGCATACTATTCAGTTCCGGTAGCACAGGAACTTGGTAAATATCTTCGTTTCATTTGGCGGAGTAGACTCTACCAATATACTTGTTTTCCTAAAGAAGACAAGTTTGTTAAAGCTCTGTTACAAAACTATGCAGAGTGACCAGATTACAATACGAGACCTAACCAAACTTATTGGGAAATTAGTATCCAGTTTCCCCGGTGTGGCTTATGGCCCTCTTTTCTATCGTGATTTAGAAATGGCGAAAACTGGGGCTCTTAATCTACAAAGAGGCAATTATGATGCAACCATGGTCCTTTCTGATGACATGAAGTCAGAATTACAATGGTGGGTCCATAATCTGGAGACAGCTAATTCCCCAATTTCAAATAGCAATCCTGATATAGTGATTGGTACTGATGCCTCTCTTATTCGCTGGGGGCTGTTTGTAATGCAGTTACAGCGCATGGTAGTTTTACACCATCAGATGTTTGCTATGCCGAACGAAACATTAATGTGCTTGAACGTTTGGCAATTAAATATGGTCTCCAGTCCTTTGCTTCAATCATCAAGAATAGGCATATCTTAGTACGTTGTGATAACTCAACAGGAGTATCTTATATTTCCAATATAGGAG
>NC_090894.1:32869937-32877437 GCF_036669925.1 Montipora capricornis
GACATTATAAATTATAAGGAGAAGCATAACTGGTAAATACAACAATAGTTGCCTATTAATGGCTGTACCAATAAAGTATAGTAGCAGATTAGGTACTAAAGCAATTGGATCAATTTGTTTTTATTGTACAGTCTTTGAGTTTGGAGGTAATATGTTCGACATCAAGATAAGAATATTCGTTACCCAGGAGCTGAAGTAAAGACTTTTCATTTGTTTTTTTAAAGGAACATTTTTGATAGCGGAGCTTTGCTCGCGCCGAAGGCGCGCGCGCGCGGAGCACCATAGTTAAGAAATTATGGTAACCCATCGATGCGAGAAAATTTGGTTTTGGTTACCGTACGACCGCCCACCCCTCCATGTATGCCAATGTGACTAGTTTTACGTAATCATATACGGGCTCAAGTTTAGAGCTCATCAAGGAGGCAATACTCCAGTTGATACTCTAGCTAGTTTACAGCATACATCTTTGATATTGGAAATCAATGTTATGGTCAATTGACACCTGTCAAAAAGGTATCCGCTGACCAGTATCACATGACTATATCGCGGGCTCAAGTTGGACCTTATGGAGGTCAGCTCTTTTTTTGAAGTCGACCGCGGACCAGGGACTGGTTGTTGATTGGATCACAGGCTCAAGCTAGGTCAGACACTCACACCTGAGTATAAACAAGGCATAATTTTTCGCGCTCTTTCTGTGGCTAGACGCGGCTACACGTCCATACTACGTCACCAAAAGCTCTTGACAGTCGATGCTCTTCGTGTTCCGGTACGGTTCGGAAAATATTTTTTCTTTGCATTTTTCGCTGGTTTCAAACCAGGTTTGACATAATATAGCTGTGGTCCGGACACACTTGTGGCTAGGTAGTTATTCAAGTCAAGCATTGGAGAGATGTGAACTTAAAGCTGATTGTTTATTATTAATTTGTTTAGTGCTGCTTTCTGCTCTGAGATGAAATTTTTGGCAGAAGTCTTAAGAGTTTTAATTTTGAATCTACTAAGGTTGCAAGATGCCTCGACGATCTATGACTGAAGAACAGAAACGAAAGAAGAGAGAAAGAGAACGAGAATGACAAGAAATTACCCCTCAAATTATGTTCTTGGACACTAAACCGTTATTTCAAGTGGATGCATACTTCTAAAAAGTGGTTCAGTGTTTTATTTCCTTTGTTCACGAATGAAACTCGAATTTTATTCTCAACTGGAATTAAATAAGAATCATGTGTACTCTTTTTGGACAGAAATAATTGATCCGTTTGTTGGTTTGTTTGGCTTTAAAATGCGAGCGAACAAGAGGGTTTTTTTACTCCGTCTGCCTAATTCGCTCTTTTTCGATGTGCCTCGACACTGACAAGAAAATTTTGCGCTTATGTTATAAACATGTAATCGCAATGAGTTCTCGTAAACGTAAGGAGAAATATCACAACCTTGTCTTTTCAGAAGTTTGTTTAGAGCAGGTACAGTTAATTTGTTGAAGATCTTGTTTGAAGTTTGTCCTTTCTAGCCGATTCTGGTTCTAAGCCAAGCTGGCGTGTTGTAATGAAATACATCAAATGTACATGATCTCGTTTTCAGACATAAAGTGGAATAACTTTGGTACATCAATAAAACTCCTTGTTTGACCTTGAACCGACTAAGATTATCTGTCACATCACGATCTATAGTACGTCTGTGATTTCTAATTTTACCGTGATTCCTATTCACTGGCTTTTGACAGTCGACCCTGAAATGCCTTCTTTCCTTTTCCGTTCGCTTGCCGAGGATTTGCTTGTTTTCTTTTAAACTCTTGCGATTCAGTAAATTTCGCTGGGAAAACCGATATCACATTCATCCCTTCGTGTTTCATGCCATCACTCGGTTTTTCCGGTTAAGTTAACCGTGGAATTCACTAGTTAGGCAGCGAAGATAATGACATAATTAAGTAATATCCGGGAAAACCAAAACGCGGACAATTCCAAAGCCTTTTATTTTCGCTAATCCTACAGCCAGCTGTAAGAATAAACATCCCGGGAGCTCCGCTTTTAGGCTTGGCTAAATCTATATATTAATGATTTTAATTTATTCGGTATCTTATTCCAAATTTTGACACCAACACGCTAAAAGAGCCCTTTTTTGTAAGTTCAGTCTAGAGTACTTTATACTAAGGGAGCTGAAAGACTAACGAGCTCTTTGTACTAAAGAGCCAATGAAGACCGCGGAACCCCCTACTGGACCTTGCCAGGATATAGCCGTAGATCTGATGGGTTCTGTTCCCACACGAGAAAGTTTTCTTGTAGCCTTGAACTACTACAGTAGATTGTACGAATAGTCCATGAGCCAAACCATGAAATGTGCCTAAAAATCGGTTTTCGTAGCACTCCTTATAGGACATAGTGAAATTAGTGGGAAATTAAAGCTTATTGTCTATATTTTAATGATCTACCGGTTGCTTTTTATGTAACCTGTGATTACTTTAGAAAAACAAATCTTTCTGGCGGGGTGGGGGTGGTTAAGGATAAACTACGCCTCCCAAATCTGTAAGAACTACAAAAAGATAAATTTCTCTGCAAATACCAAACACTATCGCACTAAACTTGGCAAAACTACTCAACTCATCACAATGTATGAATTACACTATACAGACATGGTTTTTTTAGTTGCCATGGCAACTGTCAAAATCTAAATAGCAAATTAGGGCTACATTTCTCCCTTTCACTGTATACATTATACTAGTGATTGTAGTTTTGAAAACACGGGCTGGAAAAAGGAGGTTCAAGGAAAGAATATTCATAAATGTTTGGTCTTAGTGGCCTGTTATTTTTCAAGAATATTGCAGAAGCCCTTGCAGCTGAAGTAAACGAAAACTGGGGAGTGGCGTGGGGGAAGAGCTTCATGAACTCTAAAAATATAAGATGCATTTGTAAGAATTGGGTGATATTTTGTCTTATGATAACTAAAAGTTAAAGTTAATGCATTACATTAGCTGTCTACACGGTTGCCATGGCAACGGTTGTCAACGAAACTTTTAATTTACAGTTATAATGCTGTTTTTGTCTTGATGATGAGCACAGAAGCATTTGCAGTTTCAACATGTCCTTATTCCTAACACTAGGTTTTTTTCTTTCACGTCTGGCCTTAAATATGAGCCAATAAGAGCCACCTTGTGGAAATGCTGAATAAAGCCATTATTATTATTATTATTATTATTATTATTATTATTATTATTATTATTTAAGGGGATTATGGTTCATTCTCTTTTGACTCTATGAGTGGGCAATAATATCTGACGCTTAAATTACATTCCGTGTAAACATGAGCACTTTAAAAATTTACAGGTTGAGACATGTCAACAAGACAGCGGATACTATTGGCATCAACAAATCCTAAGTTAACTGTCATTTTAATCATCATTGGTATCATCATTAGTATCGTCATCACTATCATCAACATCTTCACTATCTTCCTTACTAAGACAATTATTGCATATATCCTGGCATGTACGGGCCTCAGTGCAGGTAAGGCCATTGTGAACACAGGAGCAGCGCCGTGTTTGACATAATTCTTTGCAGCCACAGCAAACAAGCTCTATCACGGAATCAGAGGCTGCTGGTTGGTCCAGTAGATTCCCAGTTAGCCATCTTTCAGCTGCCACCCATGGCCATCGAAAGCCTGGTCAATTTGCGTCTCTAGTGCATGCTTCCAGAGGAAGGTCCTGATAGTTGACACGCCTGAGGTACTTTTTCAGAGCTGCTTTTGTCGGTGGAAGCTGGTGTGACTGCTGATTTGTATTCTTGCAGAACAACTTGTACCTGAGTTCATTCACACTGTTGCATCTGTGGTCATTGTACAAGGCACATACACACTGCTCTATCTTGTTTAAATCTTCGTCACTAGCAGGGACCCTCTCACCAAGACTACAAACAATCTGCCTCAGAGATGGATAATAATAATAATAATAATAATAATAATAATAATAATAATAATAATAATAATAATAATAATATTTTCGTCCTCTGAAAGCCTGCTAAGTTTAGATCGTCAAATCCATTTCATAAAGTATTTTTAACTACTTGGTTACTTGCTCATGCAAGTTGGCGACTCAAAACACTTATTCACACCGATTTTAACGTTGTTAATACCAGACATTTTAAGTTTTTAACTTCACTCAATTTGAATCGAAAATGGCGACTGAAGAAGATGGAATGTCAGGGCAGGAAGGATGCGAAAGAAATCGCCAAATCGGCAGAAAGCCGACAGGAAGAGTACGATGGACGGATGAGATGATAAGCGATTTACTGCAATGCAAAAGGAAGGCACTGGAATTAGCATCATCAAGCCAAGAGAACGGGCCAAGAGAACGGGCGAAAGAAAGGCTACATGAAAATAATGAAAGAACTGTGGGACGAACTGGGATACCAGGGTCATGATTTTACGTGCCAGCACCTAAGAGATCAAGCGGCGAGGCAGGAAAAATCACTGGGGAATGTTGGAGAAACTATTTGCGAACGAGTTGGGACAAGGAGACCACCTACTGAAAATGATAGAGAAATCTGCAATATGCTTGATAATAATTCTCAATCTTTGCAAACACAAACTTTTGAAAATGCAAATGAGCCAGAGTTACAGCACTCTGTCCCACAGGAATCGCTGTGTCAAGAAACAAAGCTTTTGTTGGACTCGGCTATCAAGATATTTGACTCAATTAGTTCAGAGCCCGGGGAATTCATGAATCGGGACATTGACACCAGAACAAAAGAAAGACCAAGTCAAAAAGAAATTGAAAACATCAATAAAGCCATCACCGAACTGACAAAAACCACGAGTTTCCAAACTAACGACCCCTTTGTTTATCTGTGGATCGCAAACTGTGCGCTTCACGCAGTCACTGTAGCGTTCCTTCTGCATAAAGGATGGAAAAAACAAAAAAGCTCAATATCACAAACGACACAAAACAACTATCAAAACAAAATGAAAGCTAAATACGAAAGAAAGGTATCTGAAATGCGGAAAAAGATCTCTATAGCTGCAGCAGAAGTAGAAAGATTAAAAGCGAATAAAAAGATCACGAAAAAAGGAAGGAGAAATAGAGCCGTACTGCTGGAAGAATGCAAAGTCTTGTCCGTCGCGCAACTAGTGAATTACATGGAAAAGAAAAAGTCGACTGTGAGAAGATTAAAGAGAGAGTATTCGCGGAGAAAAAAGCAACAGCAATCCAGAGAACTCAACAACCAGTTCCAGACTGACCCAGGGCGTGTATACGCAAAGTTCGGAGAAATGATAGCGGAAGATAAGGATCTAAACAGACCTAAGTACAAACCTCGCCCAAGCACTATCAGTAATGAAACAGATGCCAATCAGTTTGAAGACATCGAAGAAGCAAGCTCATTTTGGAGGCAAGTGTGGAGTGAAGGAGGAACAGGAAACAGAAATGCTGCCTGGCTTGAGGATGTAAGAGAGGCAATTAATAAATATGTCCCACCACCATCAAATGAGAATTTTGTCCTTGAATCAACTGAAGCAGTGAAAACTATCATGAAGAAAAGAAATTGGAGCGCTCCTGGGCCAGATAGAATCGCCAACTATTGGTGGAAGAAAGCACATGCGCTGCATGAGGGTGTGACCAAATCGTTCCAATCCATCGGCCAGAGTCCTTCTGAATACCCCATGTGGTTTGCCGAGGGAAAAACGACGTTGATCCCTAAGCCAGGAGAATTCTCAAGTAGCAACCAAAGACCAATTACCTGCTTGAACACTATGTATAAGTGGTTTACATCATGCTTATTAGGACCAATGGATCGTCACCTAAATGAATATGGCCTAATGGAGGGAGAACAGAGAGGCGCTAAATCAGGATGCAGTGGCACTGTTGATAACCTGCTCATTGATAGAATGGTCACACAAGACTGTCACAGAGGGAAACGTAACTTGAGCATGGCCTGGATTGATGTCAAGAAAGCTTTTGACTCAGTTGACCATGAATGGCTTGCTGAGATGATGATTCTACACAGATTCCCAACCTGGCTGTGCCGCACTATCGAGAGCCTGTGCAACAGCTGGAACACGAAAGTCGTCGCAAAGACGAAGCAGGGGATAGAGAAGTCTGAAGTGATACAATTCAGACGCGGCCTCCCTCAGGGAGATGCATTGTGCCCCAGGTTGTTCACCCTGTGTATGAATCCTATGGCTTGGAAACTACGAGCTTCGGAGGGGTACAAGTTGTCCAAACCCTTAAGCACAAAGATAACGGATTTGCTGTATATTGACGACCTTAAGGCGTTTGCAGCGTCAGAGATCAAACTCAACAAGGTTCTGAAGTCAACCAAGAGTGCGATGCAAGATATAGGCTTAGAATGGAACCCAAAGAAATGCGCGACCGTCCATGTAAGGAGAGGCGTACAGGTGAAGGATGAAACCGGTGTGCAGTTGGATGACGGAGCAGTACTGACAAATCTAAAGGAAGGAACTTATTACAAGTTCCTGGGAACATTAGAGAACCTAAAACAAGATGATAAGTTAGCTTTGAATGTTGCAGCCAAAGAATACCTACAACGCATGTCAGTCATCTGGTCAAGTCCACTGTCAGATCACAACCGCGTAGCTGCATCGAACCAATTTGCCCTTCCCATACTGGGGTATCTAATGTGGACCCAGAGCTGGCCAATAGCAGAGCTTAGGCAAATTGACAGAGAAGTTCGAAAAATCCTCGTTGAGAGCGGCGGCAAACACCCCCTAGGCTCGACAGCATTACTGTACCTCCCGAGGGAAAAAGGGGGGCGCGGGCTGAAATCAGTCGAGCAAGAATACAAACTCGTCAAGATAAAGGCTGCTCTGAAAGTCTACAAGAATCTGGACCCGACCATTGCAGTTGTGAGAAAGTTTGAAGAAAGAGCAGGTGAGGTGGGACACCATTCATTTTTAAAGGATAGCATGAAGTATGCAGCAGAGCTCGGTCTTGGCCTGGACCTTGAGCACCCGTCACCCTGCATCACCCAGGGGGGAGTAACAATCACAGACAAGAAGATCAAAGTTGCCTTGAAGGAAACTGTAGAAAAGCAGAATACACAGGCTGTGAGGGAAGAGAGGTGGCAAGGAAAGCTACACACAAGTAGGTGGGAGGATGTAAGTCTGAGTAAAGCAGGCTGCTTTGCTTGGCTTAAGGACTGGACGTTGTGTCCGTCTAACACCGTTGCAGGAGTGATCGAGCTCTACGAGCAACTATTGCCAACACGAATATATTACAGTCACAAGGTGCGAGCCCGACCAGCTACTGAAGTGGCATGTAGGCTATGCAGTAGATCAGCAGAAACAGTTCAGCATATTCTAGCTGGATGTCCCACCTTGGCCCAGAACAAGTACTTGGAAAGGCACAATAACGCCTTGAAGATCCTGTTCTTCGAGATCCTGAAGGACGCAAACCTTATTGACAAAGTCCCACCATGGTTCTCCCAAGTAAAACCCAAACCGGTATATGAAAACGACCAGTTTCAAGCCTACTGGGATGTCCCGCTGTATGCTGAGCACACC
>NC_090894.1:32882437-32909937 GCF_036669925.1 Montipora capricornis
GTATTGATATGAAAATTGTGCCTTAGTCAACACTAAAAGGCGAGATAGATCAGTACCAAAAATCAAGGCCGTTGATTGATCAGTGTGCTCAGTATTTTACTCTACAGAAAATGGATCGAGAACGCTAATTGATTGCTAACATCCACAAGAAAGACTTTTTTTTTTTATAGTTGTTCTATTTACAAATTGGAAACGTTCTTCTCATACAACAAAAACTGAAAGTACAGAAATTGTTAACGTTCTTCAGCTTCGCGGACTTGTACGTAGTAGTTGTATGGGCTCATTCAGACCCAAAAACCTCGATCCCATGTGCATATATTATAACCACGAAAACAATGAAGGGGGCGTGCATAAATTAGGGGCATGTTGGGGCATGACGCAATGTGTCGGTTTTAACCCTAACACGTGAAAGAAGGGGGCGTGCATAAATTAGGGGCAAGTTGGGGCATGACGCAATAACGGTTGTAACCCTAGCATAACCCTAACGCGTGAAACAAAAACACGCGCGTAACCCTAAATAATGTTTCGTAAGGTGCGCATAAAATAGTACTGTGTGTGCATATCATTTTTATCGGTATGTGACTAGACTGGTTTGGAGAGAGAGCGAGAGAGAGAGCTCTTGCCTGCTCAGGAGTTGAACTATGAATAAGAGATCGCAGCAAAAGCAAAGACAAGACTAAGGAAAACAAAACAATCACAAGTACACCAGATGACCTCATCGGAAACCAATCAGAAACAACCATGACCTCATCGAGAGCCAATCAAAAGACAAATAGGTCATTTATGATTGGTTTCTAATGATGTCACTACCCCATCATACCTTGAGGGACAAACGTTTTGCTGTTATAAAAGCGTCGCTGTAGCTTACTTTTTTTCATGAGACTATATCATGTCTGAGAAGAAAGAACAAATCGTTCCAATTCGAAAACCCACTCGGCCATCCAAACCACCTACCAACAAGAAGCCAGAAGTCACACAAACATGCATAGGAAACAACGCTATGACCATGGAGGAGATAAAGGAATTGCAACCCCCAGCCACACCCGCTGTGCAAGTCGTGGAGCAGACCTACCAAGAAGGGGAAGGATGGGAGCCCAACGAGCCCACCACTATTGAAGAACTCATGGGGCAGATCCCTGATGACGTGCCAATGGAAGTTGATACGACATGCCCTTTTCATGGTTGTTTGTTGGAGTACCGAACATCAGACAACGGTTTTAATTACGTGAAATGTCCTGAGTACCCCTGTGCCTTCATTGCAAGCCAACAAGAATTAAACCGGTACGTACAAGCCGTGGAGAAACAACGGCACCCTCAGCTTGTGATTAACATCGACAAAATACATTCCGAATGGCCAAAGATGCTGTGTTATTGCGATAAACCTTCCACCCTAAAACAGAGCAAATCTGAGAAGAACCCTGGCCGCATGTATTTCAGCTGTCGGAGCCGCACATGCCCCTACTTCCAATGGCTGAACACTCCCTGGAACCATAAGATTCTAGTCTTCACCTTAGAGAAACTGAATCCACCACCGCAACATCCTCGATACCCAAACTTTAAACCACGCCTGGTGGCTTATCAACCAAAGAAGAAACAGAACGTAGTACCATTTCGACATCACCCATACAAGCAGAAGGGAAGATCGTTCGAGAACACACCCCAAGCACCATCCGCCTTTCAAATGGCCTCTCGCATGGCCCAACGCCTATCTGATGGATGTTTTTCAAAGACCGCATGAACTGTGTTCAATATTGTAAAATAGTTTTTAATTGGTTCAATGTTATAATAAAAAGAGAATACAACCATATGATTGATGTAGTTGTCGTTGTGAGTGAGAGTGAACGAATGTCGAAACCGAGCGAGATCACAGTGATCACTGGAGGCGCTAAAGGCACCGATGCCTGGGCCATACGATGGGCGTGGCAATATGGGTTGCGTATTATGTGCATTCTCCCTTACAACCACCCTATCACCCGAGTGAATGGGAAAGGCTTGCGTCTCTGTGGCGGACATGATCCCAAACTTGTTCATGCCTCAGCAGCCTCACATCCGGGGGATTTATCTCTTGATGTACCGCGCATAAACATGATCTGGTGTAACTCCCCGGACACGGAAGCGGATCTGGTCTGTCGAGCTGCCAATAAACGGTTACAGCGTACATATCCTTCTTCATCTTGTATAGTCAACGGGTTATTGCAGCGCAATTATTGGATTATAAAGAAAGCTGATACTGTGTACGCTTTTGGGAAATTTGCACGAAACAGTCAAGGATTAGAGTGTGTGGATGGTGGGACGGGGTGGGGCGTAGAGATGGCATGCCTGATGCATAAACCATTGTATCTGTAGTCGATGACGCATAATCGCTGGTTCGAGTATGATCGTGTTGAGGACAGGTTTGAAGCCTGCCTCAAACCTATTACGTCATTGATGGGCAAGACATGCGCCATCATCGGTACGCGAAACATGGAAGCTCATACAGACCCGTGGCGCAGTTTACAGAACATGTTTTCGAATCGTTGGGGGAAATAAAGTTCCAATGAAAAGCAAAATATACCTTCCTAAGATTGGTTCCTAATGATGTCATCGGTCCATCATACATTGAGGGACACAATGTTTGAAAAGCGTCCTTCTTGCTCACTGTTTTTTCATATTGCCTGAGGATGAGAAACGTTCATTTCTACAGTGAGGTTTCAAGAGCTCTTTTTAAAAAGAGAAAAAAGACACGGGACTGTCTTGAAAGAATTCCTAACACAAACCTGGTGGATGAAGACGAAGTTACATCCCGTTGCTCAGAGTTTCAAAGAAGGGCTCGAGTTCAAAAGCAGCAGTTACACGAGCGCCATCTCCAAAGAAAGAAATGTCGCCTTCCAATGCGAAAGGACATACTCGAAGCGTTCTGGAAAAGCTATGAAAATCATGTTAGGGAGCGTTATTCAAAGATTAATGGAGCAGAAGAATCTGATGCGTGTCTAAAAGCAACCATCTTATCGGTGAACAAAAATGATATTTTAAAACCGTGGCATGAAGAGTGTATGATAATGTTTCCCCCTGTAGAACAACACCATATGATACCCTTTAATGATCGATGGGTGCAAAGACAGTTGACGGAGAAATACAGCATTGAGAAGATGAAAGAAAGATTGATTGCTCGAAGCGTGTCATTGGATGGTCTCACTCAACCAATCAATGTCCAGATCACTGTATAAAAAGAACTCACCGTTTCACCAAAACGATAGTTTACAGTGACAGAGATAGAAGCAGACCATGAATGACGCATTGAATTTAGAGGAGGCCCGTAGGACAAGACAAATAAGGCATCGTCAAGCCTTTGACGTTGAACACGCATTGAGAGAAAAAGTCAAGGAATTGAAGTCTGTGGATGATTGTATGAAAGAAAATGATATGCAAGGTCAACACCAAACAGTGCGGAACCTGGATAAGCGTCGCCTCCATCTCGAAAAGTCTATCATCAAACATACCATACGATGGGCTACCATCAAGGAAGAGGAGGAAATGGCGCAAAAACGCATACAGGAAGAAGGAGAGGAGAATATAAAGGAGATAGATAATCGCGTTTTGGAAATGAGACGAGAACTGAACGGTCTGAAACGTTACCAAGCATTGTACGAGGCCAAATGTCGTGAAGTGATCCTGTGGCACTCGCGGTTGAGTGATGTGTTAGACTTGCTGTTGTGTGAACTGTGCATGGAAGAGAAAAACGAAGCCTATGTGGAAGGCACGCCCGAAGAGATTCTTTGCTGGAAACCGTGCAATTGTAATTTTGGGGGATGCAAGACTGTGCGTTACATTTTACAAGATAAATAAAATGTTGATGTAAAACTGTGAAGTTGTTAGTGTCATGAAACCGTCACCCTTAACGTACGAGTTCCCCGGAGAGCCTGGTAGTTTGGGCGGGGTCCAAGCTTTTGCCAAAGCACATGGGTTAAAAAGACGCGAAGCCCAAAACCTACTGCAAGGGGTCTTAAGCTACACGTTACACCGTCCCCGCCGAAAACATTTCCCTACATTACCCACCTTAGTGTTTAACATCGATGAACAATGGGTTGCCGATTTGATTGAATTGCAAGGGTTAGCACGTTGGAACAAAGGGAACCGATACGCCTTAACGGTAGTAGATGTGTTGTCAAATATACTTGGGTCGAACCCTTGAAGAACAAGACAGGGGTAGCGGTCACACAGGCCATGCAAACCATCTTGACACGATCCGGGCGCACACCGCAAAAATTGCAGACAGATGCAGGCAAAGAATTTTACAATCGAACGTTCCAGACTTTGATGAAAAGGAACGGTATTCATCATTTTAGCACGCATGGGGACGCTAAAGCAGCCCTAGCGGAACGGTTCAATCGCACCTTGAAAGAGAAACTGTACCGGTACTTGACAGCCAAGAACACGCGGGCATACTTACAGGTCTTACAGAGTATCGTGCAGGGATACAACGCTACCGTTCATCCGAGCATCGGCATAGCTCCAAAAGACGTAACGGGCGTCAACGAGGCCCAAGTATGGCACCGTCTATACGATAAACGATTGCTAGCTAAGAAAAAGAACAAGCAGACGCTTTTGGTAAAAGGGACACGGGTGCGTTTGAACAAGAAACATCGACCATTTGAAAAAGGGTATTTGCCGGGGTGGACAGAAGAGGTTTTTGTGATCCGGCGAGTCGTTCCAGGGGTAGTACCCACCTACAAAGTACAAGAATGGGATGGGACTCCAGTGGAAGGTACATTTTACAGACAAGATTTGCAAACGGTGACAGTACCAGATGACGGACTGTTTCGCATAGAAAAGGTTTTACAACGCAAAGGAAATCAGTTCAAAGTGCGTTGGCAAGGATGGTCTGATAAATACGACAGTTGGATCGATGCAAAGACCATTCGCAAGTGGAAAGGGTGACAGAACTATGGGTGATTTCTACGTGACCTTACCGAGTGATCCGTCACCTGAATTTCCAGATAACTCACCATCCAGTTTTAAGGTCCGGCTGCCCCAGCGACTAACATTGCCGGGGCAGGGTTGGCGAGTTGCCTTGAGCAGTATGTCCGTGCCTGACACTCGTGTCAACCTCTACCATTTGGTACCAAAATACGATTTTCTGTTTTACACAACGCTGATGAGATCTGGGGTTAGATCAGAGGTGCAAGTTAACATGATGAATATCGATCAATTCAAGTGGGTGGTGGATGGAGAAAGTTCCATGAAAGCCTGTATTGATTTTCTCACCCAAATGCGCCTAAGGGATCCCTTTCAAGGGAGTCATTTTGTGGACGATACGGGAAAACGTATCTACATAACCTTTCGGTGGATACAGCGAGGAAACGAGCAAGACTTGCTGATTGACAATACAAAGATCAAACTCGGTGGTGTAGACAACACTCCAGAAATTTGGATTAATGGTACCTTGGCTATCAAGATGGGATGGCTGACAGAAACAGGGGAGTTGGGCCATAACCTGTCTCGAGAGTATATAGATGACAAAGTGCCTGATCTGACAACTTCTGAGAAGTACCGAGATTTGCTGGATAAAGATGGAAATGGTGTGTTCTGGGCAATAGAAAAAAACTGCCTTCGATTAAGCATGAGTTGTAATTGGCGTTTCACCAACCTGAACCATGCCTTTCGAATGGTGGTTGGGGAGCCTTCTCGCACCTTGCATGTGTACTGTAATGTAGCGCAGAGCACGATTGTGGGAGGAATGAAGACGGATTTATTGCGCGAAGTCTGGTACGAGAGACGAGGAAGAGGTGTGATGTATTTCGAACCCAAACACAAACAATTTCATCCAGTGCGCCAAAACACCTACGAAACATTGCAAGTGGACGTAGCTGAAACAAACGGGTCCTTGGTTGCATTTCCTAACAACAAATCTAACCGTACCTTGGTTACCTTGCATTTCATCCAAGATAAATAGGGCAGCCGTAAAGGAATCACCTTTAGTACGAAACGGTTAACATGCGAGGAGGAAGTCTGACTCGATACACACCCCCGCAAGTGGGAGATGGATTATGGAAAACTCTATTGGAGATAGGGGCTCCTGCTGTAGCAGAAGGGTTGCAGAGTTTGGCACAAGGTAAAGCGCTTGATGCGGCAGCAGGCACGGTTTTGCGAGCAGGAGTCAGCGGGTTGAAAAGAAAAGCCAGTCAATCGGTAAGGTCTATGATGCAAAAAACAGCTAAACGAGCTAGGAATAACATCAAATCAAAGGTCCGTCAAACAACCAATCATGTGCGGGATGTTTTGGCTGTGTGATGTGGACCAATCAAAAAGCAAGAAAGGATTTGGACCAATCAGCGTCAAGAAAAGCTCTATAAAAGAGACAACTTCATTCCCTGACAGTCATACACCATTTCATGTGCAGAGCACAAACACCTCCATCTAAAAGTACGTTCCATCATGTCTATTCACAAAGAAACCTCTCACGCAGACCTCAGTGCAGAGAAACAAGAACCTCACGGCGCACCATTAACCCACACGGACCTATTAAAACCGTTAAATGCAGAGAGGAAAGAAACGATGCAGAAAACCATCCGAGAAGCGGTCAGAAAAGTGCTGATTCTGCCAAAGATAAGTATCGGTGAAGTCAAGCAAGCAAGGAAAGATCCTGCGGCAGAAGTGAATGGAGACCCCCAAAATTTGAAACGGAAAATCACAGTGCCCCAAAAGCTACGCACCCCTGCTCCAAAACGGAAACGCATCACACCTCGAAAGTTAACGGATGAATGTGAGCGATCAATGAACCTGCAAGAAGTAGGAACGAAAGAAGAGGAACACAGCAAACTCATTGCTCGCCTAGCACTAGCCAAACTGAAAGAGATGTTGAAAGATGAACGAAAAGCCGAACAAAAGCTTAGAAAGTTGACTGAACGCATGCTGGAGCATAATGACATATTAGGAGAGTCCGTTTCAGACCAAGACAGTGTCGTTGTCATTTCCTCTTGTATAAAATGGTTTGAATAAAGCTTGTTCGTTTCAAATGATACAATATGGTCTCTGTGTGTGTTGTTGTGCGATACTTGGCACTGTTGGCGATGGACCCGCGAGGTGAGCTCCTTGCGTGCTTGTTGCCCTACAGAGCTCTTAGACACTATCGAGCAATGGCCATCAGAGGGTATTGTCCCACAAGATCTATGGGTCAGTTTGTCGCCCATCAATGTAGGGCGCGTGATTGTGTTCTTGCTATGGTTAAATCAGCGGCCTTCCCCACACCGTCAATGGGCCCATATATCAAGCCGTTCCCCCTTCCAAATGATCTCAGACTTACTAGACCACCAACAGGGACACGGACTCCATCATGCCGCGATTAGTAGTCCGATCCATTCCTAGACGCGAACGGCGATTGCGGGGGTGGGGGCAGCGTGGTGGCTGGATTTCCAATCACGTGTCACCACCACCAACAACCATGGACTACGAGCTGTTCCGTCGGTGGACGAAACAGATAAAACCCAGGCAACGTCGACGAACAATCCACAAACGACGTTGACCTTCGTCATGAGCAAGTCGTTGAATTTCTGGGCTTTACCAGCCCAAGATGTGGCTATTCAAGGATCTCGATGGGTGGGTTACTCCCCGCTCAACAATAGCAGTATTACCCCCTTGGAATTAACCGTTTCCGAATTGGAAGATTTTGTCGATTTGAATCAAAGTTATTTAACCTTTGACATGAGACTACCTACCGGTGCGAACAATGCTGGTTTGTATGCGGACGGGCAAGTCACGGCAGCTGAAGCAAATCAATCGGGAGACGATTACACCAAGTACGTTTACCTGGTCAATAATGTGGCGCACACCATGATCCAGCAATTTGACATGCGGTTGAATGGTACGTTAATGACTAAACAGACGGGCATGTATGCCTACCGAGCCTTTGGTGAAACCTTGCTGAATTACACGCCCAGTGAAGGTGAAACATTGCTGGCTCCACAAGGATGGGTGAATTATTTGAATGTGAATGCTTCCCTGCAAGCCACCAATGCTGTGAATGATGACCGCCTTGTTAACGCTGGTATGTTTGCTACTGGAGAGACGAATCCCTTGAAAGTGTTAACTTCCAAGTTTTTGGGGAACGGATGGGTGCGGCTGATCATGAAACCGCATTTGGAAGCTTTTAATACAGGAACCGTGTTAGTTCCTGGTATTGAAATCAAGCTGCGTATCACCTTTAACAGTCCCGAGTTCTTTTGCTTTGGTACAAGGATGGCGGGCAAAAAGTATCCAACCCTGGGTCCGAATGATATCCAAGCCAAATTTTATCTCTGTAGGCTGACCTTAAACCCTACCACTTACACTGCACTGACTAAACGAAGACATAACAAAGGCATGTGGGGTCGTTATCCTACCGTCTATATGGATGTCCGGACATTCACGTTTGATGGGGATAGTACCATGTTTAAGAAAACAGATCTGTTTCAAGGCCGCGTACCCGACCGTCTTATGGTAGGATTATTGGACAGTCGCGCCTACAACGGGAATTTAGATCATTACCCATTTGCCTTCCAAAAGTTTGGGGTGACCCGCATTCGTCAAATCATACGCGGTGAGGAATATCCCTACGAAACCTTGGAACTGAATCAGAATGATAACAAGAAAGATTTGTGGGGGTACCATCGTTTCCTGCAAGCCAGCGGTGCTCTGGGTAAACACCAAGAAAGTATGCTGAAACCGGGGGATTGGGGCCACACCAAGAATTGCACGCTGTACCTGTTTAATAATGTCGCAGGAGGAGATGCAGATAGCCCCTTGCGAAATCCGCAACAACAAGGCGATGTCACCCTGGAGATCAATTTTGGGGCTAATCCTGGTCAAAATCTGATGGTGGTGGTCTGGGGCGAGTTTGAAAGCGTGATGGATATCAGTGGCACGGGCGTGGTGAATTACGACGTTTAAAATTCATACCTTTCTGTATTAAATACAACCACTCGCATTACTTGTGTAACAGTATCATCAATCAGTGCTACAACAAGCATCGATGGAACTAGTACCCTTGAGCGACCGACAGCTAACAGCATTGGCAAAACGCGACCCTGTTTTGAGGCGCGTGTTTTGGGGTGTATACCCTGAAGATCAATTACCACCACTCCGCCAAACCGCTGGGAGACAAACGCATAGGGCTATGATTGTCAACACAGACCCTAAAGGAGAACCTGGACGTCATTGGTTGGGTTTATGGACTTCGGGAGATACCTGCGAGATCCTCGACAGCTATGGCCTTCCTATGGATACGTACGGAGTACCTCATGTCTTGGAATGGATATGGCGCTATTTTCCCGTCATCCACCGCAACGAGCGAAGCTTACAAAGTTTGAACAGCCGCGCTTGCGGGCATTACGCTTTATTGTTTCTACAAGCACGGTGTCGAGGCAAGAGCATGCATGAATTCATGGCTGATTTTTCTTTACATGATTTAGTAGCCAACGATCACCAAGCAGGCCATCGCATCCTAGTACAGTTACCCCCATCACTTCAAACGGACATCGTGGACGGTGTAGAAAATAGTCAGGCGTGTTGTTCTAGGCGTGAAGCTATGTATCATTGAAATAAAAGTTTCCAATAAAAAAAATAAAAAATAAAATAAAAACCGTGTCGTGGTCATTGTTCTTTTTAAAAGACCCCACTTTATAGACCTATATCATTTGACACCATGCCTGCAACAAGAACACGTCGAAAACGCGCTCCGCGCCATAAAACACGGGTGACTCGAAAGAGGCGGCGAACCAAACACCAGAAGGGAGGCATTTTTCCTTTACTCGCGTTAGCCCTTCCTGCATTGACCGCCGTTGGTAAAGCAGCCGCCTTAGGGGGTGTAAGTGCCGCGGCAGGATACGGGATCAAAAAAGCTTTGAATAAAAGACGGTGAAACATGGGGGAGAGAATCAGATAGGACTATGACGACCGGAGAGAGAAGGCTTTTTTTTTCGAACCCCCTGCAGTCTTTTAGTGACCGGTCCTTCGGGCTGTGGTAAGACCACCTTCACGCGGGAATTATTGAAACATGCTTCTCATTTCATGGACCCACCACCTCGAACCAAACACTATTGTTATGGAGCATGGCAACCTACATTTAAAAAGATGCAAAAAGAGGATGCTATACATTTTCACGAAGGCATTCCTAGTTTAGAGGAATTGGATGCTTGGTTTGCACCACAAGGTGGCGGGGTGTTAGTGTTGGATGATTTGATGGATGAAGGAGGAAGAGACAAGCGTGTGTTGGACCTATTCACAAAACATTCCCACCATCGGAACATTACCGTATTGTATTTGTGTCAAGATCTGTTTCCACCGGGCCCTTACGCAAAGACCGTGTCGCGCAATGCGCATTACATAGTTTGTTTCAAGAATCCTCGGGATTGCACATGGCTACGAGCTTTGGTGTGTCAGGCGTTTCCGACCGAGGTCAAAGGTGTTATGCAAATATTTCGTCATGCTACGGAACACCCCTTTGGCTATTTAATGTTTGACTTACACCCAGCCTCTTCAGATGACCGCCGTCTGTGGACGAACCTATGGCCTTCGTAGGGGTACCCGCACGTGTTTGTACCTATAGAATCACGTCATGCCCACGTCACCGCCTCCCCGTTTACGTAGACAATTTACATTCCTACGACAGCTAGCTAAAGAAGCGCGTCATTTACAGCGTCAAGATCTTTTACGTCACGCCAATGCTGATCAAATCAATGCTGTCAGCGAAGTCATTTTGAATTCTTTGAAAGGGAGAGTACCCTTATCGCCAACCACGGTACGCGCATGGCGTCCTCAAAAACAAACTTTGCGAACCCTACCTCACCGCAAAACGTCCTTAAAAAAGCGACGCGACTTGTTGATGGATCAGAAAGGCGCTGGCTTTTGGCGGGGACTGAACAATGCTTTAGATGGTTGCTGTGTTCACCGTTCTTCATCATCATGATCGAGTTTGTATTCCGCCCCACCTTCTTTGAAGCTCTGAATGTGAGACCTTTGATAAACCGTTGTCGCGCGTGGATACGACAGAGAGCTAATGACTTTCGTCAAGCACTGAACGAGGAATTGTTTTGCTGTTATCCTAGACCATGAATAGAACAGCATTGCACAATCTCATTGAAGCGTATCAAGAAGCAAGGCGCTGGAAACTACAAGCTGAGGGGTTGCAACTTAAATTACAAACGTTACAGGACGAAAGAGAGCTCTCTCGTAAAAAGGTACAGACCTTGGAGCGCGACCTAAGCATATTGAGATATAATTTGATGTGCAAAGCCTGTAGACATTATTGGGACACTATTATTGGTCAACGACGGAGGAACGTTTGAAGTCTCGTGCTTAGAGTGTAAACAGTTATTCATTTCGCCACCCCAAAAACGATGAGTACTTTTCGCGAGTATGTCATGGTTCCTGCGGACGAAATGTCGCGATTGACCGATGAATACAAAGGGCGTTTGACCGAGAACATGCGATTGACTAAAGCGGCTCGTTTGGCAGCTGAAAAACACTTATTGTTAGACTCTAACATGCCAAGCGGTTTGAAAGAAGCACGTGTCAAACAAGTATCGCGTCCATTAAATCGATTAATCAAAAAGATTCGAGGGGGGCCTCCAGTAGCAGCCCCACTGCCTGAAGGAGAAGAAGAAGATGATGAAACAGATGCTATGATTGAAGGACCCACAGCCACACTGGTGCGGAGTTTGCTTAAAAAAGCGCATCGCAAGAAAGGTGCTACCATAACGGTAGGTAACGCCGCGGAGACACCACATCGTCCCGCCTTACCGCCCAAACCCAAACGCGTGCGTTTACAAGTACCGTCCTTGTCCTTGGAGGAACAAAGAGAAGCTCCCCTCCCCTTTGCTGAAGTTTTGGGATCATCCCCAGGGAGTACATCCAAAGAAAAAGCTGAGGTTATTGTGAATAAACTCAAACGCCAACGGCGTAAGAAAGCGGCTACGGAAGTAGAACGTTTGAAATCTTTACCAGCGTGGGAAGCATTTGACCAGGGACGTCGAACCCGCCGCAAACTTGATGGGAAGGACTACTAAAAAACGTAAAGCCCCAGCACGCAGATCGCTTCGGCGCAAACGCCCACAACGTGGAGAAGGATTAGACATTCAAAAATGGTTGGGGAAGACTGGGATTGAATTTCATTGGCCGGGATATCAATACATGGGGCCTGGAACACATTTGAAGAAACGGTTAACGCGCGGGGATCCAGGTATCAATCGATTGGATAAGATTGCCAAGCAGCACGATATTGAGTACGCCAGAGCTAAGAATTTGCGTGACAAATGGAAAGCCGATGACAAGATGATTGCCGCCATCAGCCGTTTGCCGGGCAAGAAAACTTGGACGGAAGCTATTGTTAAACGGATCATGCAAGCTAAGCGCAAACTCAAATTGTGAAAAAAAAACTGTAATGTTGTTTGTTTTTGATAATCTTATGTACAAGCGGGAACGTGTCGACGGTCCTAGTGACTAGTCGGTCCCTTTGTTTTTTTCAATAAAAAACTTGAAAAAAAGTGAAATTGTGATTGAGTGAATCTCTTATAGCCTATGCTCATTTAAAAATCATGATGAAAGATAGCCTTATTTTACCGCAAGAAACGTGTCCTGTCGATCGCTAAGTTGCCGCCCATAGCTCAATCGGTTAGAGCGTTGGACTATAAATCCGAAGGTTGTTGGTTCAAATCCCACTGGGTGGACTATTTTTCTTTTTTTTTTTTTTTTTTTTCTCCAGTGAAACAAATTAAGAGAGCCTTGTGACAGCGATTTTTCAATGAAAATCATTTTTAAAAAAACTGTAAGCGCCTTTGAAATGTTGCTTTTGAATTCCTAAAGAGCCTACATAATTAGAGCGTTTTTATTCATCATCTTCATCCATTAGTTCGACCATTGTGGCAATAAGATCTTCATCTTCAGAGTCCAGTCCTCGATAGCCATATGGATAAGTGATCGCTGTTTGCGGGTCCAGGACGCGCTTATTGAATACCAATTTGTATTCTTTGTGGGCTTCTTTGGTCCATAGTTGATAGTCTTTCGAGACGTGGACGATTTTGTGTGTCTGCGCGACGCGGGTTTTTTGCAGTGAATCTAAAGGCTTTTGTATTTCCTTCAAGGTGTTTTCACGCAACACTTGATAATTGAGTTGTGTCATCCCTTCGACGGTCAATGAAAATCCTCGTACTTTGCAACAATACTTGTCTTTCTTCGTACGATATCCATAATTCTTCGGCCCCCCCGAGCAAAACTCTGTGATGAAATCTCCGTTGGTTAATTCATCCGTAAAATCGCCCAAATAATCGCCGAGCACTGGTTTCATTTCTCCCGGGGATTGCACGAAAATCACACTGTCTGTATCAAAATACAACACCCTTTCGTTCAACAGTTCTAGAGCTTCATAGAGACGCAAGCGCGCCCAACAGGTAGTGAAACAGGCCACGAAGATATTCAGATTGGGGGAAATATTTTCACATAACGCTTCCTCGCGATGATGGACTTCCACTCTTTGTTCGTCGATACAGCTGACAAAACGAACATTATGTTGATCACTGTCCATGAAACTACAAAAGGCTTGAGGTTCAATGAATTCTTTCACTTGCAATTTGTTCACTTGCTGCCCAAATTTTCCCCACATGGAGTTTAACATCAGTTTGGCCAAAGCCCGCTGACCAGGATTGACGGCAATCTTCTCATATTCTAAGGAGATACCTTCTTTCTCTTGAAACTGAGTTATGTAGAGTTGTTTCTTTTCCTCTGTGTCGCACCATGCGGGCCAGCCTGAAGCTTCCGTTTTCAACTTGAGCCAAGTGTTCACATAATCTTCGAACAGGCCTACTTGCGTTTCTCGGAAATGCCACACTTCATGAATGGTTTGGATCACGTAACCCATCTGTTCCGCTTTTTCTAGTTCTGGTGTACACCACGTACCGGTCAATGCTCTCTCCTGTTCGTTATGGCCACACCAAGAGACTTTCCCATGGAGAGGACGGTCGATGTTTTCCTCGACGCAGGTACGACACAGAGGAAACGTGAGTTTGTTATGAGTTCTGTATAGTAATACAGGGTGGAAAAGGCGATACGGTGGTACTACTGTACATTTTGCGAGACCAAAATAATCGGAAATTTGTTTCTCTCGTGGCGGGGCGTAAATCATTTCAGGATGTCCCACCGGATACTTCTGGGTCTTATTGGTCCAAGGGTAGAGACTAGTATAATCATAATATTTGATTTGTTCAGCGGCATGTTCTTTGACTTCGTAATGAAGACGAACAGCATTTGTGCGGCCACCAATAAAGGCGTCTCGAGGTGAAAGCGGTTCTTCTAAATCGTACTCTGCGACAATCTCAGCTATTTCCGGATCGTGGTTCTTACATTTCTGCCATTCGTACTCCCAGATGGTTTTTACAGAATAGCCTCGATCAGAAAGACTTTGTAATCGTAACACGGTTTCTTGATGAACGTCGGCCATGGAGCGGTCGTTCAGTCGGCGGTAGGTTTCTGAGCGCTGAGGAAAACACTTCGGGCAACCATGCCAAAAACAGCCAAGAAACTCGTAAACCGTGTTGGTCTCAACATCATAGCCATCGACTGTCCACCGGGTGTCTGGAATGCGATATTCGCCTTGATTCCTAGCATGTTGTATTCGCTGACGGAACCGCAGGTCGGAGCTATCATCGCCTGTTTCCAAGAAAATTTCTTCCAACTGATCTCGTTCGTCAACGCTACATGCAAGCCAGGCGTCTCGGCGCAATTGCTGTTCCTCAAACGTTAACCATTCCATAGCCGCTTTGGAATGATTGACATCTAAACGCCAACCGTAGAGAGGCAATGGTGTTTTCTTGCATGCGATTGAGGAGCAAGTCTCGATTGCAAGCCGAGGCGATAGTGATTTGTTCAAAGGGGCAAAATCGGGTGCGCTTGCGGAAATCGCGCTGAAACGTGAGGCAGCCTTCGCGCAATAACTGGACGTCATCGATGCAATAATCTTCGAGCTCTTGGCGCAGATGAAATTGAACCCCATTTGATTTCTGCTCTTCATACCACTTCTCAAACTTTTCTTTCCCTTCTTTGCTCATTCCCTCGGGCATGTAATCTTTCTTGGGAGGCAGTTCACCGCGGTAATCGTTCTCCATATTGGAGCAGGTATTAAATAAATGAGGAAAGTAACCTTTTTTAAACTGATCGGGGTCGAGTCCAAATGTTTTTGTAAAAGAACAGAGAGGTCCAGGGGTAAACGACATAGAATCAATGAAACGAATGTAGCCTCCCAGATAAGTAAGTTCCAGTACTTTACCGCCATTGCGAACCTGCTTTAATGCTTGTTTGCGACGGTGCAATGCGTCAACGATAAAATAAGAATCGTACCCTTTAAAATTATGGGCCAAGACGGTGATTTCGCGCGTTTCCTCTTCTGTTAAGACTTCTAACCACTCTAAAAAATGATCAACGCATTGGGGTCCGCGAAAGATTTTGGGGTCGCTATTTTCAGCGGTCATTCCTACGACCAAATTGGCGATATGTTTCCCGGTGTTTTGCATTGCCTCTATGTCAAAAAACACTAAAAGGGGTTCCTTATATTCGTCTGGTTGTTCCTGGTTTTCGGTCTCCGTATTAGATCGAAGGGTTTGTAGCCCCTTTGAGGCGTCTCCTCCTTGCTGACGCCGCCGTTTTTTCCGCTTGGCCAGTTGCACAGCTCGTTTCTCTTCCCGGATCTCATCAGGGTCCTTGGCCTTCTGAATGAAGCATCGATGCGTGTTAAGGTCTACTTTCTCGCGACACGACGGACATGCCCCCCAACCGCAGCAATGATCATCTTGTTCTTTTCTTCCCACGAGGAGTTTTCGGAAATGGGCGCATTTCCGTCGCGCTTGACAGACAGAAGGTTTTTGAGGACCGCTAGGTTTCCCATCTTGTGCTTTACTACAATGGAGTTCGAGACAGGAGGGTCCATAGAAGACTCGGCGACAGCTATTGCAGACGTGGGAAGCCAACCGTTTCGTCTTGTATGCCTCATGGTAATCAGAGCATGTTTCTTGACAGCAGGCAGGGCAGTGAATTCCGGTAGCATTAGGGCAGGCATGCTGCCCCAAATTATTATAGGGGTGTAAACACCGCCCGCAGAAATAACTAGTACTGAAAAAACCTGGTAATGACGTGAGAGTATCGTAATGACAGTTTTCATGTAGGATCGCCAATTGTTTTTAGCCTTCGCCAAACGCAAAACATGCGGACGCGCGATCTACATCTACCATGATGACTTGATATTTTAGAAACAGCGACGGTGCTAAGGCAAACCGGGTGAGCTCATCTATTCCGCATGGTCCGGGGATGACATGGGCCTCTTCATGTAAGAACAATGCTGCTTCGTATTGAATATTTCGACCTCGTTTGAATCCTCGGCATTGGGGGTGATTCTCAGCGATAGCTTTAGCGGTGACCAGCGCTCTAGCGCAGCACATGTTTTTAGCATCCTTAGGAATCTTAATGATACATTTTTTCTTCAATCGAAACTTGGTTGAGGCTTGGTGACCGGGCTTATAGTCTCTACCATGTCCCCCACCCTGTGGACTGGCGCGCACATGAACAAATTCTAATTGAAAGGTATCGTTTAGTTCAAATTGTTCATTGGAGTTTAGCATTCGACTCATGACATTCATGAATTCGTCGACCCGCCTAATATCATTTCGCCATTCTCCTGCTTGAAATCGCGCGCTGTGAAAATTGTTATCGAGCCGATTGGAACTTAAACGAAAAAAGATACGGTCGCGATCATCAATATCAGGATTATCGAGTAAGCGTTCCAATGCCCTGCGTAATCCGTGGATCAGTGCATGCATTAAATTCTGCCCTTGTAATATTGGCCCAATCTGTTGGACTCGAGTTTCAAAGACGCGTTCATGAACTCCCATTCTTTTCGACTGACGTTCTACTACGGGCTCAAGGGTAAATTCTATGCGACCAGATTCCTGAGGGGATTGTAAAACCCCAGCGCCGTGTTGCTGACTATCAAGAGAGGATGATGTTTCGGGGAGATTTCTTAACTCTCTGTCAACATCTTCAGCCAATTCACGCAACAACTCAACCGTATCTTGCACGTTTTGTTCTAAAAAACAAAATCAATAACAGTTCTATTAACTAAGCGAAAAATAAGTTAGTAGGTAAAAAACTAGGAAAAAAAACTAATCGAAAAAAATTGTTGCGATTAAATCTCGAACCAACGACATCCGAGTTCCCGCGATGTAAGCATTACAACACTAGAGAAAAAACATGACAATTGCGTAACAAATCCGAGTTCTCTGCACATTTCACGGAAAGTACTCGTTTGTAAAATATCATGCTTCTCAACACAGCGTCGCAAATCATGATTTTCAAGCAGAGAAACATGAAAAATGTAAACAACAATTACGACTTTTTTTCCCATGTCATAGTTTGCATTATCACAAATCCAAAATCGCTGCGCAACGATTAACCTATACTCTCATCTTCACGGAAAGTACCCGCATGTAAAATATCACGCTTCAAGGAAGCAATGGAAATCATGTTTTTTTTTTTACGCATTTCAGTTACCTTCTTCAAATTGTTCCAGCGCTTGCACGAGCTGACTATCAAGCGAGGATAATGTTTCGGGGAGATTTCTTAACTCTCTGTCAACATTTTCTGCAATTTCACGCAACAACTCAACTGCATCTTGTACGTTTTGTCCTAAAAACAAGATCAATAACAGTTGTTGTAACTAAGCGAAAAAAAATTTTAGTAGGAAAAAAACTAGGAAAAAAAAAATAATCGAAAAAATTGTTGCGATTAAATCTCGAACCATCGACATCTGAGTTCCCCGCGATGTAAGCGTTACAACACTAGAGAAAAAACATGACAATTGTTTCAAAATCAGTTCTAATATTTGCGTAACAAATCCGAGTTCTCTGCACCACGATGAATATATATATATATATATATATATATATATATATATATATATATATATATATATATATATATATATATATATATATATATATTCTCATTTCACGGAAAGTATTCGTTTGTAAAATATCACGCTTCTCAACACAGCATCGCAAATCATGATTTTCAAGCAGAGAAACATGACAAATGTAAACAACAATTACGACTCTTTTTTTTTCCCATGTCATAGTCCAAAAATCCAAAATCTCTGCGCAACGATTAACCTATACTCTCATCTTCACGGAAAGTACCCGCATGTAAAATATCACGCTTCAAGGAAGCAATGGAAATCATGTTTTTTTTTTTACGCATTTCAGTTACCTTCTTCAAATTGTTCCAGCGCTTGCACGAGCATCAAATCATCTTCGAATTCGTCATAAACTTGATTCAGGGCGCTGTCCGTCAATTCTTCAATCCATGGCATATTCTCCATTTTTGTATGTCCTCGCTTATCTTTTTCTGGTTTCACTCAATGAGTTGGAAATAGAAGTGGTTTGTGTGGGACCGTCTTTCGCTTTTATATGGTTCTGGATTATACCACTATATTTTATTGGTGGAATTACTAGAAAAGATTACTACACAACATGCTTTTAATGTTTTTTTTTACTTCCCACAGAGATTATCCTGTAAGGATAAGAAAAAATCTTTGATGGTATTGTCCAATTCTCCGTAAAGATTAAGAGATAAAAAACAACGAACCAATATTAGTAAATCCATAAGTTTGCTTGAAACCCATTGATTATTGACTTTTATAGAATTGTTGGCTCCTAAAGGAGCCGTTTTTTAAAAAAGGTTTCTGCTTCAAGAGCAAGGATACGCAGTGACGATGTCCCAACGCCCAGATGTTTTAACCATGACGATTTCCATTTGATCGGTATCACATCCGCCTAAAGATTTTCCAATACTGTACCCTATATTTATGTATCGAACTTTAAAGACCCTACCATTTTTGGGCAATATATAAACATAAGGCACAGTTTGCTCCTCTTTAGGCGGATAGTACAATCTGCTGTTTTCTTCCCGCTTTCTTCTCTCCAGCTCTGTGATGGTATCGAGAATTAAACGGGAAACATCCACATTATCATAAAATTGGGAAGCTCTCACAGCCTTTTTGATATGTCTCTCTATGATGTGGTTCACAGCCTTCTCCGACAAGATAACCGTTTCTGTTTCGATCACTCTCATCATGGTTTTGGGAACATGATGATCAGTTTTTTCAAGACTATTTATAATAGCACATGATATAGGGGGTATGTTGGAAAATTAAAAAAACGATTTAACCGATCTACCTTTGCGGCATAAAAAATTTCTTTAAACAAAGCCTTGGCCGACATAAAAAATGCTCTCTACAACTCCTTAGAGGTTTCGAGGTAAATAAAAGCGGCAATCCTGCTTTTAGGAAGTTACGCCTCTCTGAAGGAATAATAGCGCAAAACAGCGCCTTTTCAAACAAAGCTCATCTCATTCACAATAGCACTATTTTCTTAATTGCGATCAAAGCGGAGGCAAGGAAAAAAGAAGCGTTTGAAATGCGGTTTTTTCTAGTTCGAAACGTCTGCATAGGTACAAGAGAGCCTTTTTTCTAAAAGATGTGAAACATTAGCAGGCTTTGAAGAGTCTTTAATTTTGTCCAGATTTGCTATCAACCACACGTTTGGTCTTAAATTAGTGAAAAAGTAATTGGTTTCATATAATCCAAAAATCGCCCGTAACGTTTCAAACATGCCCTGTCTTGTTCGTACTTCATACAAAAAACAACATTGTATTGGAAATGTTAAACGACTTTCAACCGATATTCTACATCTGTCTTTACCTTCAAAAGGCGGTACTGCGGTAAAAACAAAGGAAAGGTAATTAGTTTATAAAACAATGAAGTGCAGGCTGTATTCACAATAACAAAAATTTTTTTCGCGGAATTTGTCCCGGTACAATTAGTAAATTCAGACAGCCCATGAAACAATACACGACTTGCATTTTTTCCAAACGTTACGCGTCGGTGATCAAGAGCGCGTCAACGCAATCATTTAGTTCAAGGAACGAACAGGGTAGAACTGTTGCGCTTTGCAGACATCTCAAGACAGTAAACAGATTGAAGCTATGAACCAGAAAAGAAGTTATTGCACGAAAGAATTCCAGCCACGCAAGATCATCAAACATGTTTTTGCAGAAAGGTAGGTCTTGTTTTCGTACATTGCGCTATGATCTTACAAACAAATTTTTTAAACTATCTAAGTTGGTAATGTTAAGGTTTATTCCGATGATGATAAAAAACGTTTTCATTCTTCTGACTTCTTTGATACGGATTCGCAAAATGATTTAACTGAGAGACTCTTACAAACATATTTGGTGGTGTTAAAGGGTTTAATTTTCATGTTTCTTTGCTGATTGATTTTCTTTTTATGGCAGACTGGCGACTGAGGGACGAAAGGACAGAATTACAGAAAAGGAAAGAGTGAGATCCTACCTCTTCGACGCAGCGCAAGAACGTTTGGCTCAAATACGTGCGAATCGCGCAAAAGCAGAATCCCGCGATAGGGAATCAAGAGAACGATCAAAAATGATTGATAACATAATAAGAGAAGTCATCGCTTCATGTACCATAGATCCGTTTCGGGAATTGGACAAGTTCGCAGCTTCTTTAAGGCGTGAAGTTGACGATGCAAATGACTTTTTTCCAGTAGATTTTTATGTAAGTGAAACGAATCGCGCAAGTAAATCTTTGTAGTATACGAAGAGGTTTTTTCAAGTTGTAGCTTATTGCATCCGCGATGATGTTAATGGTTCACTCTTTTAAAAGGAGAGATCATTTTTTTTCTCGATTTGTAATTATAAATATTCGTTGTGAAGTGATTGGTTTGTTTTTCCTAAGTCTTGTCTTTGCTTTGCCGCGCGCTAGTCACATACCGATAAAATGATATGCACACACAATACTATTTTATGCGCACCATACGAAACATTATTTTAGGGTTATGCACGTGTTTTTGTTTCAAGTGTTAGGGTTAAAGCTGCGCTGCTCACATGTTGTTTCACGTGTTAGGGTTAGGTTACAACCGTTATTGCGTCATGCCCCAACATGCCCCTAAATTATGCACGCCCCCTTCTTTCACGTGTTAGGGTTAAAACCGACACATTGCGTCATGCCCCAACATGCCCCTAATTTATGCACGCCCCCTTCATTGTTTTCGTGGTTATAATATATGCACATGGGATCGAGGTTTTTGGGTCTGAATGAGCCCATATAACTACTGTACGTCATTACATCTACTCCTTCTTCTGCAAGAAAGGAAGTGTATTTTTCAGCAAGGACTGATATTAGAATGGCTTTTGTAGCAGTGAAGACGTCTTTTTCAACAAAGTGTTTGATTTTATCAAATGCTCTGTTATAACCTTTGCTTTCGTCATCTTCTTCTTGGCAATTCTGCTCAAGCTTAGCCAGCTGCTTTGGGTGAACATATTTTTTGCAGCATGATCGATGATACTTAATCTCCATGGCTATAGTGTCTCGTCCATCAATGTCCAATATCATGCGGCTGTCATTCCGAATCCGGGCTGCTTTAATTAAAGTGGCACTACCAAACTAACTTATGTTTAGTGTAAGTGGTTCCCTTGTTGTTGCTCCTTTGCCGTAGGCACGGTCGACTTTGTATTTCTGACAAACTACACATTTATCAATGTCGAATGTTTGAAGTTGTGACCTGCAGACCCTCTTATGTGGGGGCTCAATACTACTAGACAACCCAACAGACTCTTCTTCCCGATGCTCCGTGGCATTACAATGGTTTTGCTCCGCCTTAGACACTTTTTTTATGTCTTTTTTTTATCTTGGTAATAATGCCGGTGATATCTCCCCTTCGGTCCCTCATTCCAGTAGTCCTTCATTATCATCCATATTAAATTCCTCCTCCGAGTCGAGCAGCTTTCAGACTTTTCCCAGCTTTTATGAGTAAACGATGTTAATTTACCTTTTTAATGTCTTTTTACATGGTAAAGGCACGAATTCCAGATAGCTTTTGCACTGTGCTGGAAATCGAGCGTTTTATACCTGGATAAATTTCTGCCATATCCTTGATACATGTAGGCTTGCATTACCCTACAGTGTAGCTTACCGTTACTCAAATATTTTCCTGAAACTCTTCTAATGTTACTGAGGAAAAAAAGCAAAAGAGCCCTTAGCCTAAACTATAAGCAAGAAGTTATCAAAAAGGTTACTTCTACATTGGATTACTGGCTCTAGGACAAAACCTTCAGTGTTGATTTTCTATTGTAATAAAAAAGGAAAAAAGAAACGATCGGCTACTTACAACTATTGTAGCGATGTTTTGTGAGGATTTCAGCTGTTATAAAACATTTAATAATTCAGAAACTTACAGAGTTTATCACTGCGTAAAATATGCTGTATACGGACCCTTACTTGGGGCGTATACAGTCAGTATATATTGTGGTATACGGTAAGTATAAGGATGTGCAAGGTCTGTATAATAACCAGTATACGTCAGGGTATGCCAAGAAAATAGCAGGACCGTATACATATGTAGCATAATTCCTTATATTTCAGTATACATGTCAGTATACATTATGTATACTGTGTGAGTCATAAGGTATACTGGAATTGTATAGCAGGTATGTATACGGATTCTAATACTCTTTGGTGGATTCCTTATAGTTCAGGGTTCATATCAGTATATACTGCGAAAAAAAGGATATATACTGGGAGCGCCTACTGTGTTACGGACTCATATCTTTTTTTTGTTTTTACTCCTTGCATTCAGGACACTGCTTTTTATTCTCAAATGTAATATAGACATTATAATGTTACCCAACCTCCCACAATCCGAAATATAAATGGAATCTTGGGACCTAAATAGAGGCATAAAGGATGTTCAAGGCCGTGTAGATGTAGCGAGAGAGGTGTTAGGCCCCGTTGAGACTAGATGACCGTTCAACCACACCTTGTCCGGGCACTAAACTGGAAGTTGTTCAGACACCCCAGTTCTAACAATGCAATTATTTCTTTCTTCGTCCACTTTGCACCGGCCACCGTTGTCGTGACTGAAACGCAGGGAAGCAGGGGAGAAAGCTCGGGAACTGACGAAAGCGTGTTCAGACAAGTACCCGTTCCTGGTAACGGGCACCTAATCTGAACGGGGCCTTAGAAAAAGAGAAAAGAGCGCATTGCCTAAACTATGAATGACGAAGATAAGCAAGTTTTTTAAATGAATGAAATATTTTGCTTTATTTATATCAAATAGCACCTTTCGTCACAGAAACATCATGAAATATAGAAATCCAACTGTAATGTTGTATTCAACCTAATTTACCATCATTTCAAAATCTTATTATAAACATGATAAAAGGAGAAACCTAAATGTCTTTTTTTTTTAAGAGACAAACTGCACCTATTACAACAAGCCTAAAGTTCCATGTCTTTGTGAAATCATACAATGAAAAATTAACAAATCTAATTTCCTATCTCTTTGTGAAATTGTGCAATGAACCCTAGTAAAACAAGGCTAATTTTCTGTCTCTTCCCATTCAGTATCCTCTCCTGAACTTTCGCCATCTTCCGCTTCCTCTTCCCTCATGTTGTCATCTTCCTCCTCTTCGGAATCTGCATCGTTTCTGCCAATGAAACATAATAAAGTTATTTGAAATTGTTAACTAGAGCGCAAATCAAATTCGACTTATATTTTTTTGTTGTTTTGTGCATTGTTTGTTTAATTAATTTCTAATAGAAGCCATAGTCGATAAATAAATCGTGCCATTTTCCTGTTTTTGAAGAGAGATTTATGGAAAAAAAACGTCGAAGGCCGGCCGGCCGGCTAGATAAGATATATATCGACGTCCTTTTATTTTTTTTTTGTTTTCAGTAGTCAAGTGCATGAAACATTTAACATACCTCTGCGCCTCCTCCTTTCTTTGTCCAAGGAGGGCCTTCCACTCATCGGAAAGTGCCCACTTGGGCGTACCGTTTGGAGGCTCTTTTTCCGATTTCTCCCCTTGTCTTGCGTTTGTTCTCTTCCATCGCTTGTTTACTGAGCTCTCAGCTTTTTGGTATCTCTTATCAAGTCTAAAGAAAAGAGAAATACGTTCATATGACCACAGCAACGATAACGAAATTAGCCTGCAGAATAAAGTTGTTTAAGAAGCCTAACAAAAACAACAACAACAACAACAACAATCTTTATATTTTCTTAACTTAAGCAAGGGGCCGCAGGCAGCTAGAGCTAATCTAGGCACTGAGGTGAATAGTTGTTTTAGTATATACAAAACAGTGAGATAATATACACCACAAAAAATTAATTTGGATGTTTTCTTCACTTGTCACGGATGCAAATCGGGACGCCATTATTTCCTGAGTTGCTCGCAGGTAAATAGCACAGGATATCCGGAGTTTGACGAGCCAATCAGCGCGCGAGTTCAACGCTATCCACTGTTTTAGTATCTACTAATGCTGATTAGTAAAATCCAACTAGTGGTCTATTGTCAATGCTGCGTTCTGATTGGTTGAGCTACTAATAGGCTATTTGCTATAGCCCACTAGTAGCGAAAGCGCCGGCCATATTTGTAATGTTTTGGTGGCAGAAAAGGATTAAAGTCTAGCTTTAACTAGCGAAAGATGTTTTGTCTCGATATTTTTTTGACCAGCTAGTTGGATTTTACTGAAACAATTATTCCTCTCGCCCTCATGGCCTCAGAGTCAAGCCTTATCGGGTAGCGCGGTGAATATAACACCGAATTCTTATATTCACCGCTGAAAATTATATTAATTATTCATATTTAAACGCAGAAGACGTTTACAATAAGTAAAGAATAACAACCTTGGACATTACCTTGGAAATAATCACGTATATATCATCTCATTCCAGAGTTTTGCGCCTACTGGTATTCTTTAAAAAGCATTTTCTGTATTTCGCTTGATCGTTTTACTATGTAGAAATTGTCTGGGATAGCCAGGTAACCGTAGCGCAGCGAGTGTTGTGAGAATGGCCTATTACTACTATTTCTACTGTTTGCAATTCTTCTCAATGGTTAAGTTGATACAGGACTTTTCGTTTTCCTTTTTATTTTATTTTTCAGTATTACTTACTTGTTTAGAAAGTGAGTCAGCAATTGACTTCTGTAACTAGGGGGCCTTGAGACCCATCCCTCTTCACCTTCACTACTGTTAGCATCATCGTCCGTAGACATGTGTTCTTTCGTCAATTTTGAAAAGGCGTGGGCCTCCTTTTCATCCTTTACCTGGCACTTTCTCCTTTCGTATTTCTATGGCAAAAAAGGAAAGCTTGTCTTTAGTACGGATTGACTAAGATGAGTTAGTTATAGAAGGATGTTAAGACGGTTTGGATAGATATACGTATATACATGTACCGTAAGAAAAGGAGTATTGATATCTTTCACAGGAAAGAGGAAAGCTTTTCAAACGAAACAAAAAAATGCACTATAAAAAAACCGCAAATAAATGTCATGTTTGAACTTGACAGCATGTGCCCTAATGTGTAGGATAAAGTAATAGTTACGTCATGAGGAGACGGAATGAGTAACTTTGTAGAGTTCTTTTCGTGCGCGGACAGATGTAAAAATATCGCTTACCCTCTGTTTTCTAAGGTTTATTCTCTTCTTCATTCTAATCTCGTCAGTAATTTTTCCCAAGGCACTTCTGCGGATGTGTTCATGGTACTTTTTGGCTGTTTCTGCAAAGAAACAAGGAATTTGTTAGTCCAATTAGGTGTCATTTTTTTCAAGTTTACAATAGTGATTGAACTTTGCAGACTTGCTGTACTGTATGCTGCATTGTTACCTACTTTCAACAACAGCTCTGGCAAATCCTCTTCCCGGTTGGCGACAAAGCTCTTCTACAATAAGCTGAGTGAACTTTTTGTTGTGAACACTGCTGACCCTACAATGGTGAAAAAAGTATTAGATTGTCTGCAGTACAGTACCAGCGGCGTAGGAAATGTTTCCGTACGAAACAAAATATTGACAATTTTTATTTTGGGGAGACAATCGAGGAAACCTATTTTTCTTACCCCTTTCCCATTAATTTATATTTCATTTCATGTAGTGCCTGTTACATACTGTAAAACTATTGAATGATTATAACGCACCTATGCAAGGATTTCTTTCTAACTGTGCAGGTTATTTGGTTGGAATTTTTTAAATTACTGCTCAAAGAACAGAAACGCTGGGCCAAATGACATTAAATTAACCGACAGCGCGCAAGAGTCGATTACTTGGCGGGAAAACAGAAGAGTTGATGCCGGTACCCGAAAACGTACAAGAGTCGATGAGTAACCTAAGGGCCGATTTACACGGTACGATTTTTGTCGCATGCGACAACGGCTAACGACAGGCCCGCGACATGACTTACAATTGTTGTGTACGTCAGGAAAAATGTCGTAGCATTTTAAAACATGTTTTAAAACGCTGCGGCAATTGTAAGTCATGTCGTACATGTAGGCCGGTCGTGAGCTTGTCGCATGCGACAAAAATCGTGCCGTGTAAATCGGCCCTAAGGGTGTGTTCGATTGACCCTATTCCGGAATAAGAATACGGAGAGTGATGAGAACGTTATGTTGAAATATAGTATGAACGTAAGCTACTTAAAAAATTACCTGCCGATTGAACAATGGTTCAAGTTTTTAAAAGAATTACTCACACTTCCTTTCCTCTGTACTGCTTGGTGGTATCTCTGCTGTTGTGCAGCTTGTGAACTTCCTCCTAAAAACAGACGACCAAATACAAGCTGTGAAACTGAGAAAAAAGTTGTAAACTGATACCGAGGCAAAATTAATTCATGGAAAAGCGTGTGTTATCCTTACTCTATTAACTTTGGCTCCGTAAACTACGTTTGTAAAGTAGACTTGTTTCAGTTAAGACTCGTTTTTCATATGATCGCAGACAATCGCGGATCGTTGAGGAAGTTGCGCGAATTTTGCTGGCCAGTCACTCAGAACGAAGCAATGCAAATGCAAAACAAACGCATATTTACTTTCACAGGCTTAATATGGCTGTTTTTACAGTTCAGCCTTCATTGCAGTAGTGTTCGTTTCAGAGCGCCCAGAAACGAGGCTTGCGAGTCAACATTCGACCAGATATATAGAAGTCAGAAGAGTAAGAGATTTAGCGCGCGAAATGCGAGAAAATTATTAATAAGTTCCTATCCAGAATTTACGTTTTTCTCAGAAGACAAACTACGGTCGTTGAATGGAAAGCAGCCCTCAATAGTTGCGTACATTTGAGGTTGTTATTTTTTTAAGGTCTCGTCACAGGTTTGATAAGTTCAGGAGTTATTGCTAGAGAGTTTTTGCAGTTAGGGTTATATTGGTATCGTCAGCGAATATTCTCAGGGAAGCCTCGCGGAGGCAGTTAGGAAGATCGTTAATATACATTAAAAAAAGGAAGGGACTTAATATGCTGCCTTGCGGAACCCCACAAGTAATAATGCGAGGAGATGACAATCTTCCATTTACATTACATCTTTGGGTCCGATTGTGTAGGCGCGATTGAAACCAAATGATAGTTGCCTGGTCGGCCCCAAAGTATGAGATCATGCGGAAAATGAT
>NC_090894.1:32922437-32929937 GCF_036669925.1 Montipora capricornis
AGATCATGCATATGATATGGTTTAGGGTTGAATAAAGATTAACCAGCTATTTTAACTAACCACTGACTTACTAACTGACGAAAATTATTATCATTTTTAGTGAAACTTTTAGCATTCGTGTGATTTAATCGTCGCATCAGAAGGTCTCAGACAGAGCTTGATGCTGCTCTGGTTTAAAGAAATTTGAACGTAGCTTAGAAAGTTACCATACAACGTTGGTTACAAGGATGAAGCGGTATCTATCGTAGATCGCACAGTGAACTCAGTCTTCTTTATTTTCTATTTTGATATATTTATTTACTGTGTTACTAGGGGACATCTCAACGTCCACGTTCTTATTTATCCACTTACTTATTCTCAATTTGTTCTCATCTTTGGACAAAGTTTTCAACAGTAAAAGTCAAACTATATCCTGAACTTGAGGTTGCTCAGAAGGCCTTTTTTTTATTAACGCTCGTTGAAAGAGATTTTCGACGAACATCAGTTGGTGCACAAAGGAGAAATTTGGGACTGGTGCAGTATTTTTAAAACTCACCGTCCTCTTCCCTGAAACAATTTTAATTTTAGTGCGACCCGGCGCTCTTCCAGGTTTTTTCGTCCAAGTTGGTTGGTAGTAGGATCATTCCTTGCTTTTTACTCAAAGACGTCTGATAGCAGGCTACCTGGACGTGACTTTGGAAATTTGGATTGCATGCTGTTGGCGTCTGTAAAAGAAGAAACAGTCAACCACATGCTCTTGAAAACGACTCATCCTTGACTCTCTCTACGTGCCAGTGCAATCAAATGTAAATTCATAAATTCATGTTATTTTCTAAACAGAAAATTGTCTCCTTTGATGAGAAAACTGTTGAACCTGTATTTCATTGCCCCGAGAGTTTTGCAATGTGCCCAAACAGGTACAGATACGGATGTTTTACGGAATTGACGAGACGTGAAATGGAAACCCCACCCAAGTAATATTTCCAAGCGTTCTGGGTTCCACTTACTGAAATGATAATAATATTTTCTACCTGAATGCTTTTTGAATAGCTTGATGTGACAAAGAGAAACTATATCTTTCTGCCTTTTCCAAAAAGCATAATAGAAAGTTTCCAAATAGTCCGGTCTGTTAAGTCGAAAATCGTGACAAATCGCGTAAAAGCACCAAATTAGGTACAGATGTTCCTTTTGACGTAAGAAACGAATTTAGAAGGGGTGCCACGTGATTTGGCTATCCGGGGGGGCATGAAGCTCATAGAAATTACGCAATACCCAAATGTTGGCATGAAAGCGAGGCTCTGGCATTTAATGTGTTTATTACGTACCAGGTTTGACGAATGCCGTTGTAAAATGACTAAACTGCATTACTCAGACTCAGTTTTGTGTTTGTGTCCATAAAAGGTCATTTGCCTTGATCACGTGACATTCCCATAATGCTTTGAGCGCAGTTATATCAAGGAGTGTTTTTGTTGCGTTTTACACATTTAATTTTTAACATCTTCGGCTAGATATCGTAAATGGTTGTTATTTGTTGCTCTATTTCTAAGGATTTGTGTTCTGGCAGCCTTCAGAACTACTACAGAGCTCAGTACATGGTAGATTGGCTTTGAAACATTTACAACGATCACTCTTGCAACTTTTCTTGCATCCACACTTTGGCAATTCACTGCACGCTTTAGAGGCTTCTGGAAGTACGGTTCTCCATTTTCCATCCAAAATCAGACGGGGATGGGTAAAATTGTTGCTCATCAAGGGACGTCCAGATGCTTGCTTGGTAAAGAGCTCTGTTAGAATGATTCAACAGGGCATCCTAATAAACAATAGAAATTATATATAAATTTTTTACACAAGTATAATTTTAAACAAACGCGCACCGCTTATTTCCATGTACTTCATAAATTAAGCTCTCTAATAGCCCAAGTAGAATAACTATAGGTTCAAGTCCAACATAGCCTTATGATAAACTTTGGATAGTTAAAATAAAATTGATAAGTGGATTCAATACAAGAAAAGGTTGGGTTAGTTGAAATGTTTCTCGTCTTTTCGCTAAACTGTTTTTTTTTTTTTGGCGTTGTCCTCACAGGTGTTTACCTATCACAAATTTAGCCTATCAAACACAAAAACAACTAAAAATTTGTGTATGATGGGTTCTTACCTCTGTTGGGGGAATGTGTTCTAGCCCCCGATTCCTTTTTGTGAATAGTTCTCGTCGAGCAGTGTTCACATCGGTAGCAAGGCTGGTCCTGTCATAAAGTATCTCCACAAAGCGCTGAGGGACATCAAACACAGGAGTGTTGATCTCAACTGGAAGGAAGGGGCTATCGTTCACAAAACGGAAAGCCTCTGTGGCTTCAGGGTACGCTTTCCAGGCCTCCCACGCAGATTTCTTTCCTTTCCCCAGGAATGCTGATGTGGTGTCGCAACCGGTAAATGCGTGGAAAAATGGAAGCGCACAGCATTTCTGCTTTCCCAAATGCTCACAAATGGTGTTAAAAGACAGCAGCTGAAAATTCTTTCCTATCCCAAAGGCGACCCAAAAGCTCAATCCAGACCAAATCGAAGACAACGAGTGGAAGTGCGCAATTAGAATAACAAGAACATTTGTCAACAGTGCGAACAAAGACACTTCTTCCCCCCTTATCCAAAGCATCTCTAACGTTTACAAGAATCCCCGTGTCGGCTTCTTCATGGTTGCAGCTTTCTTCGAGAAATACCTGCCAGTTCTGAGGTAACTTGACATGCCCAGCTACCTTTCGTCTCACGCCTTTTCCTCTCTTCTCAAGGGAAGATTCTTTCAGACTTGCCACTCGGTATTCATCCCACACAACGTCAATTCGTTTGGTACTTTTCAAGTGGTTTTCCAGGAAAGGTAAGAACTTGGAATCTGCATATTCAGAAAACGTAGCGACAGATGAAACTGGAAGCGCATGCACAATAGCTGCTCCATCAAAAACTTTGACATCGTAAGATGCTGGTGGTGGAGGTGGCGGTGTTTCTTTGTTGACGCATGAAATCAAATCAGACTTTACCCGAATCGGAGAATGCCAAACTCTGACAAAGAAGGTGGATACGGCTGATTTTCATGCTTGAAGAACTCTTCAAGATCTCCTTCGCGCTGTTGGCTGGCGATATACAAACAACTGAAGAGGTAACGGTCACTTGTTATCGCTGTCAACTTTAAGGACGCTTTGCAGATTTGCTTCGGCTGCTGGCGCTTGAACAGTGGCAAGGTATTCTTTAAAATCGTATCGTGAATCGATACAGTCCTTTCATCAATGACGTCTTCTACGAATTTCTTGTACTGGCGTAATCCAAGTTCCTGGACTCTATGCACATTATCCACGACTGAGACATCTGCGCAATTGCGTGTGTCAAGGGCACGTAATTCAGGGCAGTCATCCTTAAAAGGGTTTCCCATTTCTGAAATTGTACTTACAAGTTGCTTGACATGACTTTGAAAGGTTTTCTGTGTAGAAAGTCCTTGTTCGTGGTGTTTGTTCTTTTCATCAACATTTGTTTCACTTTCAACTGACTTTCGAACTCTTGCAACACTCGAGCACTTTCTGGTCCGGCCACCATCCATCTTCTAAATGCGACAGGACTTTCCGTTAGTCCTACAGCTCCACCTGATCCCTTCACCCTTGCGTTATTTTGCTCGTGTGCCTGGTCGATTGGGATGCTTGAAAAACTGCTTGATGACTTCGAAATGACCTAGCATTCTCTGAGGCTTTGTTGAACGGGGTCTGGTAAGCACTTCATATCTCTTATGTGAATAGGTAGCCACCTCGCGTAATTAGTATGATCAAGAGCAAGAGATTCCAAGGCTTCTACGTACAAAGGAGTTGTTTTCACGATGTGCTTTCACGAATGACAGTACCTTGAGTTCCATTTGCATGATCATGTCCCAAAACTTGTACGTTGGGCTGGTCTTAATCATTCCATCGTGCCACTTCTGAAACTCCTCTTTGTCCTGTTGACCGTTTAGTTCCCGAAAGGCAACATGCTGCAATTTATACAAAGCTGCCGCGGTTACCTGGTGGGCGCGTCTGGTTTTCGTCAAATGCGCTACCTTAAGGAAGGAATCTGATGTCCCACTGGAAGCTATCCCTGCCCCAGTTAGTGCTGTAGTCCAGCCAGATAAAGCTACAAGGTCACCACACATGGTCGACAGCACCATCTCAATGGGTAGGCCCCCCAGCATAACAACTTGAACATTTTCTCCGTGTGTAGCAGGCCAGTTCCACCGAACAACTTTTGCGATAGCAAAAAGAGGCTGGTCACAGACAGTGACAGGAATTTGGCCCAGGTTAAGAAATTCTGTTGCCTTCTTAACCACAGACATTCCATGTTGCATCATGGTTAATGTGGCAGCCTTCTCGTAAAACAATGGCAACAAGCTACCCAAGCATGGCAAAGGGTTAGGCAGTTCAGTTACAGATGCGTGATAAGCAGCCCATGAAAGATGAATACCTTTGGTAAGCTCCTCATAAAGATGTTGTTCACAGTACTTCAACCAGTGAACTTGTTTTTCAATGGCAATAGACAACTGATCCGTGCTTACGGTCTCCACACCTGCTTGACTTGTGGCAGGAACGTTTACTTCTGATGTTTTTATAGAAACATGAGGAACTAAGGAATACGTGTCAGGCAGTGTGATATCTCTTGAAGCGGACCTGGCTGAACAAAGATTAATCCTTTGCACTCACTGGTTGGCTAACGTCTGAAAAAAGAAATATTTAAAATATTCTTAATCTAACAATGGTTTTGTTTTTAGAGCGTTGTTAACTCGCTGAATTTTTATTACCATTTATTGTTTAAAGATTTTCATTAAGTTACAACAAATTTAAATAAAAGGAACTTAGTAAATATCTTCTCGCTAAAACATATATCATAAAGGAAGTGAAATTCATGTGGAATTGAGCTTTATAATGACTACGCATTTATGTCGTCTTTTTTCGCCTTTTTCTACTACAAAAAGGCATTATATTTTTACATTTGAGCACAGCTTATTAAATTTTCATACTTGGTCTTTATTTTACCTATACCAACACTTATTTCACACTGTCATCAACAAATTAAATTATTTCATAGCTCATAATGGCACGCTTCTTTTGACACACCGCAACTGAGACTTACTTACAAAAAAATCCCCCCTCTCCACCCCCCTGGGGTAATTTTTTTTGTGGCACCCCTTCTGAAATGATTAGTTATACTCTAAACTACATTTATGCCAAGTTTGGTGTTTTTACGCGTCTTGTCACGATTTTCGTAATTTTCCGACCTAACAGACCGGACTAAAAGGGGAGAAATTAATTCTCTCCGTCGCGAAACGGCCAGAGCTCCGCCAACCGGCTTGCTGCAAAAACACCGTTATTGATAGCGAGTTTCAAATCATTAGCAATGAATTGGAACAATGCCACACATATAAAAGACAAACAAACCGAATCAACCTGATTATGTAAAAAAATATATCACAACAACCGAAATGCTAAAGAGTTTAAGAAAAGAAAAATTCCAGTCTGGTCGCCAAATAAATAGTCGTTTCGAAATGTGAAAAACACTTACGGACCTTCGTTTTTATTTTTCAAGGGAAAACACCCGGAGGGGTTGAATTCCTTCTAGAAGTTTTATTTTCTATAAAAAGAAAGTTAACGTTCTTTAGCTCTCCTGTGGCTTTACACATGACGTGATTTGGAAATCACTTAAAGCCTGATCTTAGGCTGCAAAGTTGGGCACAAGTAACCTGCTGAATATACATCTTCTAGCTTACTGAGTTACCATGAAATTGTGTCTGCTAGTATATGGTAAGTTCATAGTAAAAACTACTGTAAGTGGCGAAAAGGGGCCAACAATTAAAATTCAACTACTCAGAAAAAAGAGCATATGTAAAAAGAGTTCATCGAACCTATTTAAGCGAAGCTCTGTGGACAGGGTTCAATGTTTTGAAACTTGTCATTGGAAGTTAACCAATCAGGTCCGTATTTGTGTTTGAGAAAACTTCCCGGGAAGCAGAGATCAACTCTATCGCTCTTTCGGTTGTTTCTTTATTCTTTATTCTACGACTGTATCTTTCGTAAGAACTACCTTGCAGAGAATGACTAACTTACTAACAATTAAGCAGCAATTTAAGGGGGCTTTGGATCGTCTCGTTTTCGAGTTTTACATATATGCCAAGAATATATGTAAAGGGATTGAGTCAGGTAGATTTAAAAATCAATGGTGCGATTCCCTCCTGACGTTGACACACTAGCCGCCGTCATGCAGACTGATGATTTGGAACTAAACTTGAAATGAAATGTGCTTAACCCAGCAGCTGTGAAAAACATTGCTTGCAAGCCACATCTACCATTTTTCAATTATCTCCCTTCTTGTTTTAAAAGCACGATCGTCAAATAGCAAAACTGAAACATTCAGTTACTTACACAATATAGTAAGGTTGTACCGACAATTGCATTTATAAGAGAATCTAGAGAAAGGAATCTAGTTCGACATTCAGATCAAGTATCATGTATACAAACGGTTCATAATTTCATTTATTAATCACTTTCAGGATACGATTAAAAAAAATACTTACACTGTTTGTCTCTTCCGGTAAACGTCATCTCAAGACTTATGACTACTGTATTTTGATCTCGTGTATAACTCTAATGTTATCATTTTTTTTCCTTTTTGTAGTCATAATTTCCATTAAGATGATCAATGCGGACAACGGTAAGTGCTTCCTCTAGACATCCCTCCACAAGCACTGTTGACGATCTGTTATTTTATAAGCTCAATAATGCACGCATTTTGATTGGTTCTTACCAACTATGTATTGGAGGACAGACGTATAGCGGACGCCTTCATCACAAACTTTTCACACTCTATTATATAAAAAAAAAAAGGTTCCCTGTTTTGGGGTGTCGATGTGTTCAGTAATAGGTCACAGGGTACGCCAAAATGTGGTAAGAAAATCGGTGACACACTCGACTATCGCCTCTTGCACCACTTTTTTGTTCTTACCACATTTTGACGTCTTCTGTGATCTGTTTATCACCAGACGCAGAGCAACGTGCAATTTATTTGATTAATAGACCAGCATAGACCGGCTTTTACTCATTTTAAGTATGTGTTTTCCTTTTAACAAAAAAAAAATACTTTTCAGTGCATTTTATCTAATCATCCATACTATTGTGTCGAATATGGGTAATACATAATAGGGGCGATTTAGATAAACATTTAAGCAAGAAAATTAACGATAGTAAAATGACGTTTCGACGACTTCATGTCATCATTGTCGAATGAATAAATTAGAAATAACAGAAAGGCATATTTACAGATTTAGAAAGTGAGAAAATAAATTGGCATGAAAGCATTCAGGTAAAAAGTTTTGCGCGAATGGAATCCGTTTGCGTGTTCAGTTTCGGTCCTTTGTTCTTAATCCACAGCATTTCATAGATCAAACAATCGAGTTTGCTACGGCATTTCTTTAGGACTTTAAAGTTCTTAATTAAGTTGGTAGGTGTTAAACCTTCACGGACG
>NC_090894.1:32937437-32942437 GCF_036669925.1 Montipora capricornis
TTTTATTTTGTTTAGGAATGGAACTCGAATTTTTATTGTTAACTGGAATTAAATAACAATTATCTGTACTATTTTGAACACGAAAATAGATCTAGATTGGTTGTTTGTTTTTGCTTTAAAATGAGAGCGAACAAGTGCTTTTTAAAGTCCATTTGCCCAACACGTAATCGCAATAAAATATCGTAAAATTAGGGGTAAACTTCACTAACTTGTGTTTTCAGAAGTTTGTTTAAAGTACCTAAAGGTAATTTAGTGTTGGAGCGGATCTTGTTTGAAGTTCGTCCTTTCTTGGTTGCATAGCCATATTTTGCCGATTCTTGTTCCAAGCCAAGCTGGCGTGTTTCAATGAAAAAAAAAACAACAAAACAAAATGTGATTGATGTCGTTTTCAGAGATAAAGTGGAATAAAGTACATCAGTAAAACTATTTTTATGACCTTAAACTGACAAAGTTTTTTTTCATGGTTTCTAATTTTAGCGTAATTCCAATTCGCTGGGTATTGACAGTTAACTCCGAAATGGCTGTTTTTTCCTTTTCCATTCACTCACTGAGGGTGTGCTTGTTACTGGGTTGAGGGGACTGGGGTAATGCGTAGACTTCTCTGGTGCACACAGGAGAACATTTAAGTACTAACCTGCAATGGCGTCGAAAGTCATTGTAACGCGAATGGCGTTTTAGTGCATCTTCAAACAAAATGTACCCTTATGGAGCTCAAGGATGGAACGTCAATTGGATTAACGAGACAGGCGGTGAAAAATAAATATCTGGAATCTTAAAAGCGACGAGTAATGGACTTCGACAACAATCTTTCGCCCGTCAAGCCGAAATCAAATTGAGCTGTATTTCTTATATTTCTAAGTGTGCTGTTATGTACAACACTGAAAGAAAATGAAAAATTCTCTGGTAACTCAGTATGGGTTCAACAAAGAGAGAGAAGAAATCAAACACCTTAAGTGGATCTGTGATCTCTGTTGTCTGGCTATGTGTTATTTGTACTCAACCTTGCACAGTCTTCCGGTAACGATTGGAAATTTCACGAATTCTTGTTAACCTTCAATGGTGTCGAAAGTCATTGTAACGCGAATGGTGTTTTAGTGAATCTTTAAACAAAATATACAAAATTACAATTTTCAGGTTGTACTTCTGTCCAAAACAACACCCTGAGAAGTCCCGGATATCCTAACAGCTATCCAAGCAACATGGATTGTGTTTATGAGGTCCCTATTCCTTTTGACCAGGCGTTGGTCATTTCCTTCAACTTTTTTCACTTAGAATACCTTTCAAATTGCGGGTAAGTACCAAAAAACTAGCCTTGAGTTTCCTTTGCGCATAGCTTGCTCTGCTCTCTACCTATTAACGTTTTTATTTTCTCCGTGGATGCAAAAATACCGCTTATGTTCAGAAATAGAAGTAATCATGTGCATGCCCAATTTTGATATTCTACGGGAAGTGTCCCGTTATGGCTTAGCATTCTCTACCTATTTATAACAATAAGGTAAAGGTTAGCGATAAATTAAGGCCAGGGTAAATGCAGCAGCTTATCCTTATTTAAGGAGAAGCATTTAATGGAAACTTTGTGACGTTTATTGTCTATATATTGTTGAAGCTGGAAAAATAGCAATGGGACACTTCGTGACGCTTATTACTCGCATTTGTGGACATATCAAATACATTTAAGAGTTTTAACTGCCGCCCTAACGCACTCGTTATACCAGATTCTTTTGTAGTATGCTACGTTATTAAAGAAAAGTATTGTACTGTATTGCAGCGCAGTGCACGTACCATAATTTAGATCATGAAATTCAGCGGATGGCCAGTAGCCTTGTCTTAAACTAACTAGATTTCAAGATTGGCGACACGAAGGCCATGATAAGGTGTGGTTTCGTCATTCCACATCCCCGAAAAATGGGGAATAAAGAAATATATTTCATTCCGTTGGGCAAATCATTTCAAGTCTTAGTAGATCTGTACCTAAAAGACGTTTGATCAGCAGCAGGTGTGAAATAGCCAATATCAAGACGGTGGTTATTTCGCGTCTGACGATCATGTGCGCATTTGTGGAGGTTACCGAAAATAAACAAGTAGTCGGAGGAGAGAAAATTAACGCCCTAATGTATCGTCATGGAAGTATCTTTGTATTATTGCTATGCAGACGTCTTGTCATTTAACTTAACTTAGAGCTGAGGTGATGCCTCAAATTTCCTTGTGTGTGTTGCAAGCTAACATACAAAGCTCTGGATAGCTTGCACTTTCTTGATATTTGGGACTGATGTATTCAACCAGGCAGTAGAGATGATTAGCAGCAACTAGTGATGGTGGAGGTCTTGTTTCAGGATCTTAACACCTTGCTCATTACTTTTAATTGACAAGGACATGCTAATACTTGAGAATCAGCCATTTAAGATTCAAGCTGTCATTTTAGGGGAGTTGTATTAAAACTGATATCATTTGCAATGAGGATTTCTCGACCTGGTTTGACATGAGTGTGACATTTTGTTTCTGTACATGTTGCTGTTTAATTGATGTACTTTTTGTCCTTTTTTTTATAGGTACGACTATTTAAGAATCACCAACAGTAGCAACCACACAATCGGAACATACTGCGGTCTTCAAACTGGACGAGGAGTGCTGGTTACTGGTAGCGCTGCTGTGCTGTATTTTCATACGGACCATAGTTTGGAATACAACGGATTTGAGTTAGCGTTCTCCTTTTATCCACGTGGTAAGTTCCGCGGTAAAATGTACATGAATTAGTGCAGTAAAGTGAAGTAAAGTGCAATGCAGGGTATGTTAAACTAGGGTAGGGTGGTGTAGCTTAGTGTAGTTATAGCGGAGCTCCGCGCTCCGAGCACCATAGTTAAGAAAATATGGTAACCCATCGATGTGAGAAATTTTGGTTTTATAGCCATGACGTCACGACGGTCCGTACGTACGTCCCTCCACCCCACCATGTATGCCAATGTGACCAGTATCATGTTAGTTTACAGAATACATCTTTGATATTGGACATCTATGTTTTGATCAATTGACACCTGTCAAAACAAGGTATCCGCTGACCAGTATCACCTTACCATATCGCGGACTCAAGCGTAGAGCTCATACAAGTCTTTTCTTAAAGTTGACCGCTGACCAGGTACTGGTTTTTGATTGGATTACAGGCTCAACCTAGGTGAACTCACCTAAACATAAGCGAGGCTTCATTTTTTGCGCGCTTTCTGTTGCTTGAAGCGGCTACACCGCAATACTACGTCAACTATAGTTCTTACTAACTCAACGCTTTTCGTGTTCAGGTGGAAAACGTATAGGAAAATGTTTTTTTTGGTGCATTTTTCGCTGGTTTCAATTCAGTTTGACATATCATGATAGCTGTGGTCGACACTGTTGGTTACGCAGTTATTCAAGTCAAGCATCGGAGGGATATAAATTTTAAGCTCAGTGTTTATTTTGATTTGCTTAGAGCTGCTTTTTTCTCTGTATTGCAATTTTGGCATATCTTTAGAAGCTCTCATAAGGTTACATGATGCCTGGAGGACCTATGACTAGAACAGAAACGAAAGGAGAGCGAAAAAGAACTACAACGACAAAACAGAATACCAGTAATAGCTTATACTTGGTGGAAGAAGTAACCCCACAAATTCTTTCCTTGGGCACTAAACCTTTTGTTATTTTTACGGATGGGTATTTTTAAAAAGTGGTTTTAATCGTTTTTTTTTTTTTTTGTTTAGGAATGAAACTCGAATTTTCATTGTCAACTGGAATTAAATAACAATTATCTGCACTATTTTGGACAAGAAAATAGATCTAAATTGGTTGTTTGTTTTTGCTTTAAAATGCGAGCGAACAAGTGCTTTTTAAAGTCCATGTGCCCAACTGGTTTTCGATGTGCTTCGACAGTGACTAGAAAATTTTGCCCTTATATTATAAACACGTAAACGCAATGAGTTCTCGTTGTTTAAAGTTTGTTTAAAGTTTGTTTAAAGTACCTAAAGGTAATTTAGTGTTGGAGCGGATCTTGTTTGAAGTTCGTCCTTTCTTGGTTGCATTGCCATATTTTGCCGAGAAGGCAGGGAAGTTGAACCAGGGACTACCAGGATCAAATTCAACGAGTGGTCAGAACGGGTCTTGAGCTCGGGATCTCCGGATCTCAAGGCAAGCGCCTTAACCACTGGGCCACACTGCCTCTATACTTCTCTTCTCTTCACACTGCCTCTAACTTCAGCGAACTTTTGTATTACAAACCTGTCAGACGCTCAAAGTGCACGCATAAACTACTGGTGAAAAGAAGTTGTGAGGGAACTTGGAAATGACCAACATGTCAGCATAGAAACCAATGTTTCTCGATTCCCTTTCATTTTCTTCAATCTTTCTGGGTTTAGTACTTTGCTAGTAACCACATGTCTTTTCAGGGGGCTATTTACCTAAGACTTTTACCATGAAACGACAAGTTGGAGAACTTCATAAAACTCCAGTGTAATTGCATTTATTAAAACCTCGACCTGTCCATTGGATAATGCATTTCTAGATCTAGTGTTTTGATTGGCTTATCCATGATAGTATATGAGCTATTATAGAACATGTAACTGCACGCATCAGGTTTCTTGTATTTACAAAATAAAGAAGGGAAGATTTATTCATAATTTGTGAGGGTTTTTAATACCAAGCAACGAGCGCTCGTGGAATAAATTTTAATTCTTACTTTCTTCAACTGATTAATGAAACATTTCATTTCTCGAAGTGAAATCTCTTATTTATTTACCCCCAAAGAGCGTCGGCAGGCCTTGTGGCATCTTAGCAACAAGTTTGAATTTTGTTTTCTTTAGATTGCAAAGAGGCTTTAAGCGATCCCTTTGGTCATCTGAACATCACTAATAACGAAAGGTTTAACGTCATTTGTACATGGACAATTGGAAACAATGGATTAGCTGAACAAGTGGCAATTGTCTCGATTGAAGAAATACATTTTGTTTATTGCAGGTTAGATATCTGTGTCAGTGTGTAAA
>NC_090894.1:32947437-32954937 GCF_036669925.1 Montipora capricornis
TTTTGTTTTTCAAGATTTACTTCTTCTAATGTAAAGTTTTGCCGAATATCGGCATTGAACAGCATTTGGGAGTAGAGAAAGAAACTCCATGGTTAATTTTTAATCTGGGATAAGCGTTAATCGGCTTTTGAACAACCGGGCCCTGGTTGTTGGAAAAGTACTGGTTCTATAAAGTAGTGTTTTGTTGCAGTACATGCAGTGTAGGAAATTATTCCTATCCAGCACTGGAAAAGTTATATATCTTCTAAAGTTGCCACCACAAGATTTGAAATCAAAGTGCCACTTTTCAGATGTTGGACACCAAATATAAATATTTTTTCCAATATATTTTCCAAGGTGCAAAGCAATACATTTTGTGTTATCTTATTCATGTTTTATTACTTCATGGGCTATTGAACCAACAAATATTTTGAATGCAGCCAAAATCAAACACTGAAACAGGCTGATCTGGATTTGTCTTTTATTAAAGTGTGAAATATTAAAGCAATGAAGTTTATGACAATATTCTTCTAAATGGTTTGTCCATCTTCATCACCTAAATCTTTGAAATTAATTTATTTTGTAAAAGTAATCCCATTTGCAAAAGCATAGACAAGACCCCTTGCAAAACCTAAGAAATGATGACCCCCCCTATTAATTGTTTAAAAGAAAATTAGGTCCCCCCTCTAACCAATCTAAAACAGCCTTGACCCCCCCCCCTCCTCTCTACATAAATAATGACCGGTCCCTTAGCGTTAATCGGCGTTTGAACAACTGGCCCCTGGTCAATTCTTATTTCAGCAACGTATTTGGCTGGGTGGAAGATTATCTTTGAAAACAGAACATCTAATAGTCTGCAGCTCCGTTGGATGGATATCAACGATCGACTAAACGCTGACGTGCGCTTCTTTGTAGTGATTGCAAAGAGCAGTCACAACATTGCGCCTGTCAGGAAACTGTTCTCTCCAAATATTACATCGGTTCAGATAACAGATCTTGCTCCTTATACTGAATACAACGTCAGTGTTGTAGCTATTGATACTAATGGATCGCCATTTGAGAGTGAGTTTCTCCTAGCAATGACGGATGAAGGAGGTGAGTAAAGCTGTTTGGTGTGACTCTCGATTTCTTATAACACGTGAAATGCTTGGTGTTTCACTTTCGACCTACTCATACATTGAATTGCTACGTGATCCTATAAAAATCGTCGCCGATGATTTTTTGTCTTGGTCTAATTTTGCAAAAAGTTAGGAATTAAACAAGGCACAATCAGCCCAGCAGTTAAGCGATTGGGTTTCATGGGTAAAACAAGTTTATTTGCATTCTTAATTGGATGGACTTTTTTCGGTACTCAAAATAACTGAATAGGTTTTCAAACGTTCAATCCAACAAGTGCTAGACTTATTCTTTTTTCGTCTTAGTTCCTAGCAGTGCACCAAGTACTTTATTCGTAACTAATATTTCATCGAATCATGTGACAATACAATGGAGTCCGATTCCTCGACAGTATCACAATGGTCGACTGTTGGGTTACAAAGTGTTTTTCCAGAAGGCCTCGAATGCGTCGTTTCCTGTTGATGAAGGCAGTGTAACCGTTTCCAATTCGACCTGGGTAATTTTGAAGACTCTTGACCCAGGACAGCGCTATAAAATCTACGTGTCTGCGTTTACTTCCAAAGGAGATGGACCTCGCTCTCGTGACCATTTTGTAACCACAGGTATTTTCTGAGTGAAACGTATTTAATCATATAGCCAATCTCGGTAATTAGTGGTCGTGGGTGGACAAGTGTTATGAGAAACAGCCCACCGTAAATTAATTTATTGGTAAATTAGACTATATTTAGTGTTATATCGCAACTGAGTGATCAACCATTGAATCTTTCAAAAAAAAAAAAATTATAGGGAATGGAAAAGAGAGGCTTGATTTACTGGCTGTGGGCCTTGTAGATTTGTAAAGATATTCTTCAATATTTTTGTTTTGACTCGGTAACAAGCACGTGCACTCTCAACCTTTGTCCTCTTGAAAAGAAGGAGTAGGGATAGCGCAGTAGAGAGAACACTCACCCAGGTTCGATTCCCAGACTCGGCGTCATATGTGGTTTAGTTTGTTGGTTCCTTACTCTTCTTTGAGAGATTTTTCTCCGGGTTTTCCCCAATTTATTTGATATGTGTTGATTTGATTTGATTTTTGTACAGTGCCCCTAGTAAGAGCCACAGCGCTAAATGTACTTTTTTTCTTTTTTTTAATAGTCTTGACACTCAAATAAAGTTCATAATTAAACAATGGTATTGTTTACAAGGCCGACACGAATCAGAAGAGAAATTAAAGAAATTGAATTATAAATCGTTGTGTTTTCTCCTGGCAAATCGCTCAACAGAAGAAGAGTCCTTATTGGTTTAAACAAGTTCCCTGAGGGAATGATACGGTGGCCAACAAGCGCACTCCGAATTCTAAACTACACTCCCAATTCTAGAGCTCACTCCGAATTCTAAAAACTCTCTCCGAATTCCAAAAGCCCACTCCGAATTTTAAAACTAACTCCAAATTCTAAAACCTCACTCCGAATTCTAAAGGCCCACTCCAAATTATTAAACTTCACTCAGAATTCTAAAAACTCCCTCCGAATTCTAAAAGCCCACTCCAAATTCTTAAACTTCACTCAGAATTCTAAAAGCTCAATGCAAATCCGAATAAAGTCGCAAGAGACTGGATCGAGCTATCTGGAAATGCCTCTTGGGTAATTGTCGGTCCTCCCGCTATCTTGTTCGGACGAAGCAGCATGTTTTGCTAAAACTGTGGACATAAACGTGAAGACACTGGCAGGTTTTGCTTGAACTGTGGCCATAATGTCGCCACAAAACAAGTGAAATCATGATAATTCTTCTCGCCATCTCCGAAGTCGCAATGTTATGAGCAGTATGAGATGCGCAGTGCCAAACAAGGGAATTACCATAAATAAAGAAAGTACTACAAAAGCAACTTACATTTAGTCACTAGTTATTTAAATAATATGCAATTGACGGGTGGGTATTCTGCAGTTCCTATTTCAATATATCTCCTATCTTTGCGAGTTTTTTTTCAAAATTTTACGCCTTACGATAGCAACACCGCTTATCTCTGCGATGTGATAAGTGATCAGCCCCTTACCTGAGGCTGATGATTGTGAGGGACCAGGATTAACTTGTGGCCTCACAAACTGTAATTCTGTTTATTTTTGCAAAGAAATAAATAAAAACGAAACAAAACTAAGTCAAATTCGCTTTATAGATGTCTACAGTTTCAGCAAAATTTGAGCTAGAACTTTGTTGCCGCTTGTACTACAGCAAAAAGCCCGCCTAAACTCAATAAATGATGATGACAGATAAGATCTGTGGTGTTATCCAAAACTTAACCTCCTGAGTTATCCCCAAAAAAGAACTGAAAAAGGGAGACCTACATACCTTTTCCCCGATTTGTGGCAAAAGCTGCCAGTGTCTTCACATTTTAATGTATCCACAGTTTGAGCAAAAGATGCTGCTTCGTCCGAACAAGATGGCGGGAGGACGACAACTACCCAAGATGCATTTCCAGGTAGCTCGATCCAGTCCCTTGCGACTTTATTCGGATTTGCAGTGAGCTTTTAGAATTATGAGTGAAGTGTAAGACTTCGGAGTGGGCTTTTAGAATTCGGAGGGAGTTTTTAGAATTCGGAGTGAGTTTTAAAATTCGGAGTGCGGCTTTTGGAATTCGGAGTGAGTTATAGAATTCGGAGTGAGGTTTAGAATTGGGAGTGTAGTTTGGAATTCGGAGTGCACTTGTGGGCCACCGTAGGATAATGTGACTTCGTTTTCATTGATTTCTGATCTGAAATAGAACTTACGTCACCCGGTTACTTCTTAAGAACTTCCTTTAAGGATCATTGGTTTTGTGACTAAAATATTTTAGCGGAGCTCCGCGCGCGCGGAGCACCATAGTTAAAAAAAATATGGTAACCTATCGATGGAAGAAAATTTGGTTGTATAGCCATAACGTCATCGACCGTCCGTGCATTCATACCTCCACCCCTCCATGTATGCCAATGTGACCAGTATCATGCTAGTTTACAGGTTATTAACACTTATGGCCATCCGTCAAACTGACATTGGACATTTCCTTACAATTACACAACGCAATATCCCATCTTAAGATGACAAGCTTATCGCTGTTAAAAGAATGGAAATAGGCAGAATTAGAGCTTTCGTTCAACAAGAAATAGCGTTTCTAAGCAAAGCCGCGCTGATCTACAGTATTTAGGTCTAAAAACCCCTTTGAAGACGGTTAGCTTTCAATTGTTTTGCTGAGTACTACTATGCCAATACTCTAAAAAAATCGATTTTTAAGGAGCTTGTCTCGTTAGCCTAGTGGATATTGGAATATGCAAGGAGAACCCATCGATCCGGCTTCAACTCTTTGGCTCGCCTAATCTGAATATTCTCCGCACATTGAAATGTTTGTTTCTTTGAAGTAGATTTGAAGTCTAAAGTAGATTATACGTCATATAAGTTGAATAAAAAGGGAAATGTCAATGTGAGGAATGGCCATTAGTGTTGACCTACAATTAGTTTACAGCATACATCTTTAATATTGGACAGCCATGTTTTTATCAATTGACACCTGTCACAACAAGGTATCCGCTGACCAGTATCCCCTGACCATATCGCGGGCTCAAGCTTAGAGATCACCGAGGTCAGTTGCTTTTTTTTTTAAGTTGACCGCTGACCAGGTACTGGTTTTCGATTGGATTACAGGCTCAACACAGGTAAACTCATCTAAACATAAGCGAGGCTTCATTTTTTCCGCGCTTTCTGTGACTCGACGCGGCTACACCGACATACTTCGTCAACTATAGTTCTTACACACTCAACGCTTTTCGTGTTCAGGTGGAAAACGGTTAGGAAAATGTTTTCTCTCTGTAATTTTCGCTGGTTTCAATCCAGATTGACATATCATGATAGCTGCGGTCCACACTGGTGGCTACGCAGTTTTTCAAGTCAAGCATCTGCGGGATATAAACTTTAAGCTTAGTGTTTATTTTAGTTTGCTTAGAGCTGCTTTTTTCTCTGTATTGCAATTTTTGGCATATCTTTAGAAGCTCTCATAAGGTTGCATGATGCCTGGAGGACCTATGACTAGAACAGAAACGAAAGGAGAGCGAAAGAGAACGACAACGACAAAACAGAATACCAGTACTAGCTCATACTTCTTGGAAGAAGTTACTCCACAAATTCTTTCCTTGGGCACTAAACCGTTTGTTATTTTTACGGATGCGTTTTTTAAAGTGGATGGGTATTTTTAAAAGTGGTTTAATCGGTTTTTCCTTTGTTCAGGAATAAAACTCGAATTTTGGTGTCAACTGTAATTAAATAACAATCATCTGTACTCTTTTGGACATAAAGAAAAAGTTAATTTGTTTGTTTTGCTCTAAAATGCGAGCAAACAAGTGCTTTCTTACTTTGTTTGCCTAACCGGTTTTCGATGTTCCTCGACAGTCACAAGAAATTTTGCCCTTATGTTATAAACACGTAATCGCAATGATTTCTCGTAAAAGTAGGGGGAAATTTCATGAGCTTGTGTTTTCGGAAGTTTGTTTAAGGCGCCTAATCGTCATTTCAGTGTTGGAGTGGATCTTGTTTCAAGCTCGTCCTTTCTTGGTTGCATTGCTGTATTTTGCCGATCTGGTCATATTCGCTGGCTTTTGACAGTAGACTCTAAAATGGCTTTTTACATTTTCCATTCGCTCGCTGAGTGTGTGTTTGTTTTCTTTTAAAACTCGTGCGGTTCAAGAAAAATTAATTGCCAAACTGGTGAATTCCAAAGTAAATTTCACTCGAAAAACCAATATCGTACTCATCGTTTCGTGATTCATGCGATATCGGTTTTTAGCGTAGAATTTACCGTGGAATTCACTAGTTAGGCAATGAATTTTTCTATATAAGAAAGCAAAGAAGATGATTTAATTATTAAAGCAGCAACCGGAAACATCAAAACGCTGACAATTCGAAACGTTTTATTTTCACTAACCCTAGAGGCAGTAAGAATAAATAACTTGGGTACTCCGCTTCTAGGCTTGGCTTAGTTTATATATTATTTCGATGTTGATCTCAATCGCACTCTGGATCTTGATGTCACTCACAACCTCAATTGCTATAGACTACATTCGTATTCTGAGTATTGGAATGGAACTGGCTTGCAGTGGTAGCTAAGGCGGCGAAATCTTTTCAAATGCAAATACTTTTTTAATATATTACCCTGCATTAACCTCCATTGCAGGCTTATTCCAGTCCAATAGTGAGAATACAAATAGGGTCTATTAAAATCATCATCTTAATCATAATCACTATCAAAAGGTCTTTCCTGGAACTCGTTTTCCTTGATTTAAGGCCGCGTGGTAACCCTGCGTTGAATTTTTTCAGTTGATTTTTTCAGAATGAATAGATTTAGCCAAGCCTAAAAGCGGAGCTCCCTGGTTATTTATTCTGCCTGTGAAAAAAAAAAAAGGTTGCGAAATGTCCGCGTTTTGATGTTTCCGGTTGCTGTATTTTCTTTGCTTTCTTCTATAGAAAATTCCATTGCCTAACTAGTGAATTCCACGGAAAAATTCAACGCTAAAAACCGATATCGCATGAATCACGAGGCGTTGAGTACGATTTTCGTTTTTCGAGTGATATTTACTTTGGAATTCACCAGTTTGGCAATGAATTTTTCTTGAAACGCTCGAGTTTTAAAAGAAAACAAGCATACCCTCAGCGGGCGAATGGAAAAGGGAGGAAGCCATTTCAGGGTCAACTGTCAAAAGCCAGCGAATAGGAATCACGCTAAACTTAGAAGCCATAAAAAGGAAAAAAAAACTTTGCCAGTTCAAGGTCAGAAAAGAGTTTTACTGATGTATTTTATTCCACTTTATCTCTGAAAACGAGATCATTCACATTTTGATGTATTTCATTGAAACACGCCAGGTTAGTTTGGAACAAGAATCGGCACAATGCGGCAATCCAACCAAGAAAGGACGAACTTCAAACAAGATCCACTCCAACACTTAAATAACGATTAGGTGCTTTCAACAAACTTCAGAAAACACAAGCTAATGAAATTTCCCCCTAATTTTACGAGAACTCATTGCGATTACGTGTTTATAACATAAGGGCAAAATTTTCTTGTCACTGTCGAGGCACATCGAAAACAAGTTGGGCAAACGAATTAAGAAAGCACTTGCTCGCTCAGATTTTAGAGCAAAACCAACAAACAAATAAACTTTTTCCTTATGTCCAAAAGAGTAAAAAAAGTTGTTATTTAGTTCCAGTTGACAATGAAAATCCGAGTTTCATTCCTGAAAAAAGGAAGAACCGATTAAACAACTTTTAAAAATACGCATCCACTTTGAAAAAACGCATCCGTAAAAATAACAAACGGTTTAGTGCCCGAGGAAAGACTTTGGAGTAACTTCTTCCACTAAGTGTGAGCTATTACTGGTATTCTGTTTTGTCTTTGTCGTTCTCTTTCGC
>NC_090894.1:32959937-32962437 GCF_036669925.1 Montipora capricornis
TGGTAAATGTTAGTCAACATATAAAGTTCGTCTTATACATCATTATAGTGAGCACTTCAAGATATTTGACGGAAAGAAGACTTTGGAATATCAGCAAACCAGGGACACATTTATCGATGATGAACAAATGGTCGAGGTTCCTTTCCAAAGTTCAGATGAGATCACAGTTAACATTTCCTTGACGCGCCTGGGAAGCAGCGTTAAAGCTCAGTACGTCATTTTGGAAAGTGGTCTCCTTTCAGGTAAGCATAATTAAAATTTGTTTAAGTAGTTTCTTTTAGATCAAAGGTTACTTTATGAGTTCATCAGTTTTCGGTCCTTAGGCGATGGTCTCTTCACCAATGGCACGTCATCCCTTGGAGAAATTACTTAATCGCATGATTCTGTTATACACTCTAGTTTACGGTTCTCATCCACTGATATTGAAATGTTACACGCAAACTGAGCTAAAAACACCCAACGGACCACATCCTAAGTCACAAAAGCCCACATTGTTGTCTCTGCTTTGCGTCAGGATTGGGTCATTTAATTGACTGCTGTCCTTGTTGCAAATTGCCATTTTGTTATCACAATTGTTTGAGATGGCTCACCCAAGAAACTTTTAAAGTGATTCTTAAATTCAATAAACCTTTTTAGTGGTTTGCAAATATTATTTCCACTTTTTTTAAAAATTATTATCTGAATAAGAGTTACGGTTCCCTTGACGAGCTGGGAAGTGTTCATTGACGGAAAACTGCAATTTGTAGACACGAGGGCTTCCAGGAGAGAGGAGAGTTTCATCGCAACCTTCCTGGCTTGTGACGCAACAATGTCATTGGCAATGAGTTTCACTTTGGAAAGTCTTAAAGAACTGTAGACAAGGAAATTCCTTCCCCACATCCGAATGGAAATTCAGAAGGAGGTTGATTCCCTTAAAGGGAGAATAAATGATATAAGCATAAGGTTTGACGAGATCGAAAAGTCCAAAAATGTTATTTTGAAGAAATAAACCTGTACTATCAACGATTAAGGATCTAAAATGAATATAACGAAGGCGTAAGCGAAGTCAGATTCAACAGATCGAGGGTGACATAACGACCTCACGAACCGCAGCTAACTGGTATACCAAATATCAGGTTAACCAATTCTGAATGGGGTTGATCTTGATGAAAACCAGATTTCGATCACGTAATAACAAGCTCCCGCATGACTTGATAGCTCAACTAGCAGAGCACTGCACCGGTATCGCAGAAATCAGGGTTCGAACCCTGTTCAAGTCCCCCCCCCCGCCCCTTTTTTTTTGTTTTCTTCAGGCTTTCCTTTCGTTGCTGCTCAAGTAGAGTTAATTAATAAATGTGATGATCAGCAACTTAACCTTTTTAGATTTTTTTTTCTCCTTTATTTAATTACATATACAACGAATACACAGATTTGCCAACTGTACAATGTAAGTACTTACATTTACGATTTTGCTAACACTTACAATTACAACATACAGGCATAAGGTTATTTGCACAAAGCTGAGAAACGAACAATACTAGAGGTCTAGACCGCTTTTCCAGAAAGGCACTCTGTTTGTTTGACATGAATGCTATGTATCTTTCTATTTCTATCTTCTCTGCTATGAGGGTGACAAAATCTTCAAAAGTAGTATAGGAGTTGGGGGTACGAGAGAATTTTTAGTAATCATATAGAAATGCTCTAATAAATGTGATTTGACCTTGGGATTTGACCTTGGCAAAAATACTTGTCAAAGTAAAACCAATCCAGATCATTTTCCATCTCGAAGTAGAGCAAAATATAAATTTTAATTTATATTTTGCACTACTGATGATGGGAAAATGATCACTGTGATTAAAATAATTATTTTTTGACAACAACAAAAACACTCGTCAACAGCCTTGATATAACTATTATACTCATTATTTGCGCTGGTAAATTTTGGGCTTTGCTCAAAATTTCTCTGAGCACTACTGAAACGGCTACAACGGCTTTCTAAAATTATTTTTTAATACTCATACAGAAATATTTTTTATTTCATTTTCATCCTTCTAAAACCATATTACCATTGCTTTTTCACACTTATTTAACACAACTCTTGTCAATTTTCAGATCAACATAAACTTTGTGAGTAAAGTTGAAATGCGTTTAGATATTCGCATATTCACCATAGCGTGACATTATAGGAAGAACAGGAGGTCTATGTTGTCATACCACAGGGACTTCCCCGAGGAAGCGAGTCATGAGGAAGTCGTATGATTTGTTCGACCAATCACAACTTCATTTTTTTTTTACCAAAATTGTTTCTCAAATGAATTTTATTTTCAAATTGGTTTCCATTTTGGAAGCGACTTTTGAAGAAACTAATGGACCAAGACAGCAACTGACTGACCTTTTTAGGCATAAATTTTTATATTAATATATAGAAAATGACCTGTAATAAAGATCGTCTTGATGGATTAGTATCAATATAACCTTGAAAAACGCTGTGATAATGATATTTGATAGAAGTTGATTATTG
>NC_090894.1:32972437-32974937 GCF_036669925.1 Montipora capricornis
GTTAAAGAAAGTAATCGAATCAACAAATGATGTGATTAGCCATCTTATTACTAAGCTGATTTAGCAACAGAACGGGAACGGCAGTAGCGACGTCGCGCGCAGCAAACCTACCAATGAGAATTTAGAATAGAGAAGAAAAGAATGGAGTCTACTCTATTCTGAATTCTCATTGGTGTTTTTTCTGCGCGCGCCGTCGCCACTGACGTTCCCGTTCTGTTGCTAAATCAGCCTACTAACTGGTTTCCTACTGCACGAACTGTGTGGCAATCTCTTAGCTATTTTATCTGAAGAGTGCCACACAGTTCTTGCGGTACGAAACTAGTTACTTATAAGATGGCTAGTCAAATCATTTGTTTATTCGATTACTTTCCTTATACTCATGCTCTAGTTTTTTTTTTTTTACTATTGTGCACTCTTCCAACAGACGTTCAAGATTACTGTGTAATATATATATAATTAGTTATATTTTTTCATTGAAGCTTTTTATTGTAAATTATTGTGGTTTCTCAATGTAGACAAAGCTATATGGACCCTTTGTTCCTTTTTCATATACTTCTTTTGGAGTATTGTTTTCTCGGCAAATAAGTGATTTTTGCATTGTTGCTTAGAAATTCATAGATACAAAAATGCGAGCAATTCAGTCTTATATCTTTTAGAGTCTGATAATAGAATTGACTTAAATAAATCACGCTGCAATTTTTATGTCTTCCTCTGGTGAAATAATCAATCAATGGCCTTTGGCTTTTTTCACAAACAAAATCATCAAATATCACTAGCTTTTGGTCATCATCTGTTAATTCAGATACTGGTATAATTTAATCGTTACTCGCTTCAATAATATCATAACCCAACATCCTTACTTAAGGGATCGAACATGTTCTATAGATTTTGATATTTTGATTGCTCAAGGTTTTCTGCATACAAATAGATTTTGTTTTAATAAAACAAATTGTAAATCATATGCATTAATGTGTTTGTTTTTCCCGATCCTGATGGTCCACACATCAGCATCCTATAGAATTTATTTGGCATTAAAACATATAACTGATTATAATTACTGACAGTATCATCATTTGAATCGTAATTTGGTATTCTCATTTATATTATATAAGTACATTATTTTATAACATGATGTTCAACACCTTGTTCAACACTGTGTAAAACGCTATCTTTTATATACAATTTTCCATTCTTTTATGTAAACAAATAATATAACAAATGAGTTTACTTAAATGGAAAAAACTTGCAAAAAGTAAATCTGAATTAGGAGATTAAATGAACACTGTAAGAAACGCTGTTATATAGCATGATATTGGTCCAAAAACAAGAAAAGTATCTTTTTACAAGGTGTTTCAACCAATAACAACCAAAGTGGATGATGTCATCGCCAGTAATATAAAAACGCCTGTGGCAAGACGACGACCATTGAAAAGAGGTGACATTCCTAATTATGGAATCGATATCGAGGATGAAGTTCCACACATGAATCTTGGTGATTTATTTGATGGAACAGTATTACCACAGCAAGAAAAGCAAATAGTTTCAAACCCGCAGACTTATGAAGAATCATTATAAGATATCTTGGAAGTCAAAAACCGATTAGTGTTGATCCTCAATACCTTAAACAACAGGAGTTGCCTCCTGAATATGATGATAATGAAGTTTATTATGGATTAGACGATGAAGATATGGATAATGAAATATTGAATGATCTTGGTCTTCAGAATTATGATTCTGTTGATAAGGTATATATTAAATCAACCTGAAATGAATCAACAAAAAAAAACAAAACAGAAAATATCTTAATAAGATTATTAATGATGCTAAAACAAGAAGACACCAATTAAAAGGGTATGAGGCTGCTATAACTAAACAATTCAAAAGTGGTCCAATTTCTGAAGCTGTGAGGCAAATGGAAAGTAAGGGAATTGATAATGCCAGAGTTACATTGAACGCATATATTAAACATTATGAAAATAAAGTCAAAACAATGAAAGGTTCTGGGATCCTAAAAAAGCAAAGAGGTGGAATTGTTGTTTTTTTCAATGATCCAAGTCAGCTTCTCAAAAAATTGGAATTAATTGTTGGTGAAATTGTAGCTAGCAATACAAGCATTGATAAGCGAAATATCAGCAATCAATAGATCACAATATGACAAACTTTATAAGAAGTATTTCAAAATTTAATGTAACGATATTACATATATATGGATAGAGAATTTGTATTGTTGAGCTATTCTGTTAAAGAAATACCTTTTAATAAACCTGAAAATTTCGTTACATAGTTTAATAAACCAATCACTTTGGGCGGCAATTTTGAATACCAACTTGGTTTGAATAGGATCATTAACACGAGTTTTACTTGGTTTAATGTTAATCCAAGTTCTAAACATCAAATAATAGCATATAGTGTTCATAACGGAGCAAACGTCTTCTTCGAAATCTTGTTTTTCCACCTGGTGTTTAAAGTTACACCGATTTCGATAGCTACGTAAAACAAA
>NC_090894.1:32979937-32989937 GCF_036669925.1 Montipora capricornis
CCGACGTGTTATTGTCAATCATATCGACGAAATATGTGCTGCTGATTTGGTTGAAATGCAACAATTCAGCAAATGAAATGAAGGCTACAAGTATCTTCTTATGGTGATAGATGTTTTCAATAAATATGGATGGATTGTACTGTTAAAAAATAAACAAGGAGTGACCGTTAGAGAAGTGTTCTAAAACATCTTTAAAAATGGTAGAAAACCAGAATAATTGTGGACCGATAAAGGAAGTGAGTGTTATAAAAAAAAAAAACCTGAAAGATTTACTGAACAAACATAACAGAACACTGTATTCTAGTGAAGTCAAAAGATGGAATCGCATGATTAAAAACAAAATGTGGAAAAAGTCTACTATACAAGGAAATACCCAATATTTTGACTTTTTGCCTAAAACATAAAAAGAGTATAACAACACTAAACACAGTTCAATAAAAATGACACCAACAGAAGCATTTAATAAAAGGAATGAAGCACTTGTTTACTTTAATCTATATGATGCTATGGAGCAATCATCATACAAACCAAAATTTAAAATAGGTGATGAGGTTAGGATAAGCAAATACAAAAGAAAGACTTTAGAAAAAGGACTGAAGAGATATTCACAGTTGATAAATCCAATCACTAATCCAATCACTTACAAACTAAAGGATCTCAATGATGAAGATATACAATGATTATTTTATGAACCCGAATTGCTAAAGGCTAAACAAGATGTGTTTGAAAGTGATAAGGTCACCCAGAGAGACCACAAGAAAAAAACTAGCTTTGGTAAAATGGAAAGGGTATAGCGATGATTTTAATTCTTGGGTTGTCGTATAAACATAACAACTTTCTTTAATTTTCCAGACATGTTTCGACGGTACATCTGTCATCTTCAGTGTTACATATTTTGAAATCGCCGTTGAATTTAAAGCGCGCGCGATCTTACAAATTTCGTTACATTGCGTTGTCAATATTGCGTATTAAATCAAAACAGAACAAAACAAAATTTTTTTAAATGAGTGACGCTTAGTTCCTTACAAGGAGAGAGTCAGGTTAATGTGTTTCACCTGCTGGTTGAGATCGGGCTTCTCCCATTTTATATACATGGATTCCTTAAGCTTCACTTGGTACTTAGTGGCTGCAGAGTCCAGGATCTCGAAGCAATCCGGTGTGCAGGATGCCTTACAAAACTCTGAACTCTGCAGATGTTTAAAAACGTTCGAAGATCTGTCTGAAAGTAAGTGCTCGCGCACTCGTGTGGAGAAGTGTCGGCTGGTTTCACCAACATAACAAGCATTGCAACTTGCACACGAAAATTTATAGACCACACGCATGCGAAGCCCTACAGGGACAGCATCTTTCACATTAAAAAGATTCCTGACTTTGAAAGTAGTGAAGACTAACCTTATATCAATAGGTTTACATAACCGATTAGCAAGTTTGCGTATACTCCTCTGTGCCGTGACTGAGAAGTGCCCAACGTAAGGGATTTAAAAGAAAAACTTAGGTGTTTCCTGGGGCTCGATTCCTGAATGAGAATGTGCATTCCATCCCTTGACTGCTGTCTGAATATATTTAGAAATATATTTGTTGATAAGGTTCTCAGGGAAGAGATTCCTCCGCAGAATGACAGACAATTTTTGAAGGTCAGTTTTGAACCCCATCCAAGTGTTGTTTATCTTAAAAGTTCTATCAATCAAGGTTTTCATTAACCCCAATTTGTCGGTAAAGGGGCAAAAACTCAGATAACTGGTGAGCAAACCTGTGAAAGTTTTTTTTTCCGGTAAACGGTGGTTACACTTTGGTGTGGTTCAGTGTTATTGAAATTCAGTGTTATTGTTTCACCAGCAGGTGAAACACATTAACCTGACTCTCTCCCTGTAAGGAACTAAGCGTCACTCATTTAAAAAAAAAATTTGTTTTGTTCTGTTTTGATTTAATACGCAATATTGACAACGCAATGTAACGAAATTTGTAAGATCGCGCGCGCTTTAAATTCAACGGCGATTTCAAAATATGTAACACTGAAGATGACAGATGTACCGTCGAAACATGTCTGGAAAATTAAAGAAAGTTGTTATGTTTATACGACTATCTATATTGTTGCTGCTATCTAGACCTTTTGGATCAATTCTTGGGTTCCATTGAATGATTTGACGGATATATGAAAATATTTTAAACAATATTATATAACATATATTGTAGTCCAAACGAAAAGTAGATTGTGTAATTGTTACCATTTTTTTTTTGGTAATCAAAGTGTAATGTATTCTGGCTATTTTGAACGCACCATGTATAGTACTTAAAAATAAAACAAAATATAAATATATGACAAAATGAACTGTTGCAAAAATTGTCATTCTCAATGTTTTGATCGTTTTATGTTCAATAAAAAAAATAAAAGCAGAACAAACAAAAAAAAAAGAAATAGAACAAAAACAAGAGTAATAAAAGAAGATTGGCAAAGTATAATGTATTCTGGCTATTTTGAACGCACCATGTATAGTACTTCAAAAGAAAAGAAAATATAAATATATGACAAAATAAACTGTTGTAAAAATTGTCATTCTCAATGTTTTGATCGTTTTACGTTCAATATAAAAAAATAAAAGCAGAACAAAAACAGGAGTAATAAAAGAAGATTGGATGATAAACTTTTATGTAAGAAAAATTAAACAAAAAGATGATGATTTAAAAGATACTTTTTTTGATCGTGGTCATAAACTTACAATTTTATTGGCAGAAAAATGGTAACAAAAAAAAACATTCAACCAACAATAACATACAGACTGGAAATGTTATAGAGATGATTTCAATTCTTGGATTCCATTGACGGATTTGACGGATGTATAAAAATATTGTAGTCAAATCGTAGTATATGCTGTAATTATTGCCTTTATTGGTAGTAAAAATATTATGTATTCTGACTATTTAAAATGCACTTAATTTTAACATAAAAAATATTTTCTAAGATAAGAGTACAATATAATGGATAAAGCAGAGATTGATTTTTATAGCAGCGAATTTGAAAAGGATTATGATCCTAATCCTAAATTAGATGAATATGATTTAAATGATAGCTTTATTGATGATTCAAGAGAAAGTCAAAGTCAGTATTCATCCACAGTAAGCGAAACAGATGTTTCAGATGATGAAATTGACATCCAAAATATGATAAAAACGATTTTGACTATTGCTTGATAATAATGGTGATATGATACAAAAACATAAAAATATATATATATTACTATATAGAAATGATTATTAAGCAGAATGACGACAAAATAAAAAATAATCAATCGGATGAATTAAAAATAGTAGCTTCGATATTTAATGATGTTATTGAAAATAGAATGCTTAAATATGATCAAAATTTTGTTAAAATTATTGTTGGCGAAAGCAAAGAAATTTTAATAAAATTTAATAAAAATACTCAAATTAATGATGAAGATTTTGAATTTGTTGACTAGTGTATCAAGACTTGAGCTCATAAATTGAAAGCTGTCACTAAATGTTAAATGATTGCCAAGCATAAAAGCAATATATTTTTCTATATTATTTGGAATAGCATTAATATTCATTTGACATAGTTTTCCTTTTTTGTTTTTGTAAGTGTGATTTTAAGTTTAGCCAACTTGTTGCATAATAAAGTGACTGTCATATCCCCTTAAATTATGAAAAATAACAGGAATTCTCTCAGTCAGTGGGAAATTAAGATTACAATCTTGGTGAGCTGAACCTATATTTTTTCTATTCACATGGCAATGGTCTCTTACTCTAATGTCTTTATCAGTATATTTGTTATTGCAAATGTGGCATGCCTCAGCTTTTTTGAAATTTATTTCATCTTCATCAATCATGTTTTTATGGTTTGTTAAATTTGTTTTTCATAACATTTTTACAGTATTTAACGTCATCAGGCATCTTTTTGCCAATGTATATATATATCATTACAAGTAGAGCGAAAACAAAGTAAACACACAAGGCAAAGATCAACTGTCGCTACTCTGAGTTTCACACCAGTTGCCGATCTTCAGGCAACTGGCAGTTCAAATTTATTACAAGCGCATATAAACAAAGGTAAACAATGGTGTTATATTACATGACGACATTTACTAAACATTTCGGAGCGTCTATTAAGAATATTGTTTGAACGATCTTTCATGGTCATCTGCTTTTTTTTTGCTCTGATAGTGTAGTGGTGATCACACCCAACCGGTAATCAGGGGGACGTGGGTTCAAATCCCGCTCAGGGCATAAAAAGGTTTTCTGCCAAGGAAAAATGTCTTCCAGGGGTTGTCCGTCCTTGGTCCTTTCAAAACTTCATTAATTAATTACATTTCGCCAAGGCTTGGACTGTGAATCCATTTGTGATCCTCCTGGGGAGCAGGGATGCGCTGTTGGCTCCAGAGACCTTCTTAACTATATATCTATATACATATATAGAGAGAGAGACCACGGAATGTAGTCTATCTATGGATAGTTTACTTAGGACGTAAAGCCCCACTAATTCACAGACCTCGGCACCATCGAAGCAACCCATTGTGACATCGAACAGCGAGTTTGGCCCTTTCCTTACCCCTGTGTCACTGCTGTCAAACAGTAGTGGGGCTATCCACCCTTGCCAACAAAGCGTCCATAGGCCTATACAGAGACGATGGCCTCGCTGTAGTTAGCAACATCAGCGGACCCACCCTAGATCGCTTGAGAAAGCGCATAACTGCTCTCTTTAAAGAAGAAAACCTTTCAATACTAATCGAAACGAGCCTATTTTCCACCGACTTTCTGGACGTAACGCTGGATTTACGGAGAGAAAAGTACCACCCCTACAGAAAACCCAACAACAAACTATCATACATCAACGCACAGTCGAATCATCCACCCACCATCATCAAAGAGCTGCCAATAATGGTCAACAAAAGAATATCTGACCTGTCTTGCGACAAAGACGAATTCGACAAAGCCAAAGATGTCTACGAATTGGCGTTTAAGGAAAACGGGCACAACGCAACCTTCAAGTACGAGCCCGCCAAGCAAAACAGCAAACGGAAAAGGAACCGTCAACGCAAAATCCTCTGGTTCAATCCACCATACAACCTGCAAGTCAAGACCAACATCGGAAAAAAATTCATCTATCTGATCAAGAAACACAAAGGCCACAAGCTTCACAAAATTCTAAACACGAACACAATCAGGCTTAGCTACTGCTGCACAACCAACATGACAGGCATTATTAGGCAACACAATGCAAAAGTATTAAACGCCACGAAAACGCCTAACGAAGCGCGGCTATGCAGGGTTGAGCAGTCGATAGCTTTACATGTGTAAACTGAATGCTGAAGCTAGTTGTCTTTGAAATTTCAAGTTCTTACGGCTATTCCAAGAACTGGCCGAGAACTGGGCCCCATACTGTATATTAAAGTTTATCTAAAAATTTCAATTTTTTGGAAGAATTATTTTGCTCCCATGACACCAAGCTGAGATTACAGAAACTAAATTAGGTGAGAAATGTTAATATCAAAGAATCCTAACAGTTACTTTTTTTCACACTGACCCGCCAGCAAACACAGGTGGAGCTCCGGCCTCATTCGTAGCCTATAATTTTAAAGCTACACCGAGACTTGACAATAAGTTTAACATGGAACCAGTTCAATCTTGTTGGACAGAAATCGATGCGAGTGAAGATAAAAGAAAAATGATGATATAGATTGACGTATTTACAAGCATTCTCCTTATAATTAAGAACAGTTTTGTAATCAGCTAAGCAATAAAATAAAAACACTGAATTAACCCAAATAGAATACCCAAATACTTGGCAACATGAAATAAACGAATATCAATGCCAGGACTCGAGAAAGGACTTGAATTTAACCCATGGACACGGGACCTGAACGTAGGAATATTGATTACTGAAACCGTCACTGTAACCACTCGACCACCACACCACTAGCTGCTTAGGGGTGATACTTTAAACACTATTTGATGATGCTGTATTACCAAACGGTAACAAACAATATTAAACACCTCAAAAGGTTGTTAACAAGCTTCACGACAAAGCTAAAAATTTAAAAATCAAAGCTTAGGCCCAATTACTCTTCAGCAGCGATATTCTGTGGGAGACTGAAATAAATCGTTTTTTCTTATGGAGCAACGTCCTGATCTCGAGTTCTGGCTCTAGTACTAGCTCGTGTCCTGACTCGGTATTAGGTAACCTCTGGCGATATGAATATAGTTTTTTCTAAAATTTAGTGATCGTACTCAAACTGAAAAGTTTTTAGATTTGCTTTTTACTGATAACATCCTACCGATCATTACTAAATCTACAAGACATAATGATCATACAGTAACACTCATTGATCATTGGGAGTGCAAGTATGGCGCAGTTGTGAGAGCACTCACCTCCCCGGGTTCGATTTTCACACCTGGTGTCAAATGTGGGTTGAGTTTTTTGGTTTATACTCTGCACCGGATATTCCGGTTTTCCCCTCTCCTCAAAAACCAACATTTGACTTGATTTGCGTTAGTTGTTAATTTCACAGTTTCCCCAATTAGTGCTCCAGTGCTAGAACGACTAGACACTTAAATAGAGTTCCTTTCTTTTCCTTTGCTTTCCTTTCCTTTCATATCTACAAAAACTTTTTACCAAATTTTATCAGTTGATATGTAAAAGGAAAACTGATTTCTTGGTACGAGATTCTTAACCCAGGTAAGAACCTAAATGAAAAGATGGAAAGGCAATCAGTACCCTGAATGAGATTATAGCCAAACTAAGCAAAGAAAGCTGGTTAAACCATGGGTCACTAACGGTATCCTAGAATCGATAAAAAAGAAACAGAAAATGTGCCGTACGCATATCTGAGATGAGTAAGGACTTGCAAAAAGATTAGGCAATATGTCGAGGGCGCGAATTGTCCAAACGCTACTCAGAGTTTGCGTATGTTGTTCATGTTTGTGGTTGGGTCGGAACAATTCTTTCCTCTTTTTCTTTTCTTTTTTTTTTTTTTGTTTTAGCCCCCACCGCCCCTGGCTGGAACTGTACAATTGGCAATAAAACTACTTCGAGCATAGCAGTTCAATGGACGGACTTCACAGTTCTTGTTAGTCGCCAAGTTCGTCACTTCCTGGTCTTGTTAAAGTTAAAGGATTATAATGGCAGCTACGCATCTCATAAGTTTGTAAATGGCAGCGAACTGGGCACAGAAATAACTGGACTTACGCCTTCATCAAGTTACAAAGTGGTAGTTTTTGGAATTGATAAAGTGGGGAAACCTTACAAAACCAAAGACGTGGAAACTAGGACGATGAACGGTATGAAAATCAAATTTCCTTCCGCTTTAGTTCATTTGGATACTCTATGTCAGCATGCCAGTTTCTTTGTCCTACAATACCTTGTCACACGCTAGTATCTATTGAAAATGTATGTTTTTTAGCTTTTCTGGGTATTTCTTGGAAATCCTGTTTCATCGTGGCTTTAAATTCGGCTTACTCCGCACCGTGGAGTCCAGGCGAGTTCTTTTTCTGAGGAATTGGATATATGGTAAGGTTTGCTCTCTCCATGAGATCTGGTCGGTCGTCTTTTGCTCCCACCATCACTGATTCGATGTATTGGAAAGTGTACAGATTCCTAATAATAATAATAATAATAATAATAATAATAATAATATTAATAGAATGATGAATAGTAATTCATGGCGGCGAAGTAGGGAGGCCGTGTTTTTGGTCTGTCTTCGTGTGACTTGACCAAATCGCCAACTTTCCAACTGCCAGCCAAGCCAAAAGCGCTGGAGCAACAGAACAGTATTTATAGAATACTTGCTACGTATCTTACGCTGTGATAAGTTTACGGAGGCGACTTACGGCGACCTTTTTTTTTTACCAATTTGGACTGTGTTGCCATCCAATATGTCGGACGACCATTTGAGCGAGCGAACAAGGGCTGCAAGGCGTACAACCCACCTGAAATGGACGGCACAAATGAACAGTGATGTTTTAGAGTGCAAGGCTAAGGCTAAGGAGCTGACAGAGTTACAAGATCCTCCTAGATACGCGGATGGGAAGAAACGAGGCTACATGTCTGTCCTGAAGGAGCTTTGGGGCGAGAGAGGTTATTTTCATCTTGGCCTCTCAGAATTACACCTTAGAAATCAGGCAGCATATCTGGAAAGAGTGATGGGAAATGTACAGGACACCATTCTTAGGAATGCTAAAGGAACGGAGAGTGAGACCGGACAGCCTGTAGAAGAGGGGAATTTATTATACGAAGTTCAGGAGCCATCAATAAATGAAAGCGAACAAGCCACCTCGGATTTGCATACGGCGAACGAAAACAACCATCTCGAGGGACCTCAATTTTTAGAGGAAACAAACCTTGACGCACGTGAAATCCTGGAAGGCGCGATACCGATTTTCGCTTCAGTTAACTCAAATACCGGTGATTTTAGTAGCCGAGATATTGACACGAGAGTGAAACAAAGGCCAACGCAATCAGAAATCAACACCATCAACACGGTCATCAATGAGCTCAGGAGGTGTGAAGAAGGACATACTTTAGACCCTATTCGCAATCCCTTTGGGTACTTATGGCTGGCTAATTGCATCCTTTATTCTGTTGTGGTCGCTTTTTTGATACACAAAGGATGAAAGAAAGAACCCGGGACAATGGAACGGAGGAAAAGGAAAACACCTAGTGAAAGGATTAAGGAAGCGTTTGTAAAACAAGCTACCGAGATTAGGAAAAAAATCTCCATTGCAGTAGCGGAGCTGGATAGGATAAAGGGAAATAAAAAGATCACAAACAAGGGGAAAAAGAACAGATCAATGCTCGAGAAGGAGTGTGGAAAGTTGTCAGCGGCGAGCATTGTCACATACATTGAGAGAAAAAAGTCAGACCTCCGTAAAGCGAAAAGAGCGTTTATGCGAAAGAAAAAGCAGGAGGAGGCAAGAGATTTGAACACCAGTTTCCATGCTGACCCTGGTGGTGTCTTTGCACAATTTAGCAGAATGGTCGAGCAAGACGCCGACAACAACAAGCCCAATTATAAAACAACTAAGCAAACGAGTAAGGATGACGAAAGGGTTTTTGAAAGTATTCAAGACGCCTGTAGTTACTGGAAACATCTTTGGGAGACAAGTGGCTCCACTGCGAATACTAAACCTGGGTGGTTGGTGGAAGTGAGAAGAGCGTTTGAAAAGCTAGTCCCAGTCCCTCGGCAAGACAGTTTCCAACTTAACCAGACGAAGTGTGCAGACGCGATCAAGAAAAAACGCAACTGGAGTGCCCCGGGCCCCGATAGAATTGCAAACTACTGGTGGAAAAGGGCTGTCACTTTACATGAAGGGACTGCGGCTAGCTTCAAGACCATCTTAACGAGCGAGGTCGGATATCCCAGCTGGTTCACAGGAGGGAGAACCAATCTGATCCCTAAGCCGGGCGAGCTCTCCAGTCAGAACTAGAGGCCTATAACCTGTTTGAACACGCAGTATAAGTGGTTTACCACCTGCTTATTGTCACCAATGGACGAACATCTGGAGACACACAACCTGTTAGAAGAAGAGCAAAGGGGAGCCAGGACCAAGTGCAGTGGGACCTTGGACAACTTAATGATTGACAGAATGGTTTGTCGAGATAGTCGAAATGGAAGCAGGAACCTAAGCATGGCTTGGATCGACGTGCGAAAGGCGTTCGATTCTGTAAGCCATGCTTGGTTGCAAGAAATGATGACGATGCACAAATTCCCCTTATGGATGTGCAGAACAGTGGCGAAACTGTGTGAAAGCTGGAATACGAAGATCACGGCCAGAACAAAGGAAGGGTATGAAACCTCTGACGTCATAAGGTTCAACAAAGGCCTTCCACAGGGCGACGCTTTATGTCCGAGGTTGTTCACTTTATGCCTTAACCCAATATCTTGGAAGTTGAAAGCATCGGAAGGATACAAGCTGTCAAGACCACTGAGTGGCAAGATTACGCACTTGCTATACATAGATGATATGAAGATATATGCAGCGTCGA
>NC_090894.1:32994937-33002437 GCF_036669925.1 Montipora capricornis
AATTTGAGGTCCTTCTCGATGCAAAAAATATATAAATTTGACGTATTACTAACTTTTTGTTCCGTGACAACTGTTTCATGATGACATATTTTGTCTTCAACAAAATAAAACATTCGTTACCAGATCAGTTCTATAAATACCCCATGTAAAAGAATTACATAAATACAGCTTAATACTGGAAGACTTCATGTAGTGTCGTACAATTAAGTACTACATAAATTAGAAGACCATTATAATAAACTCACCTTCATTAATATCTTTTGAGTCTGGAACCATATTCTGAACCGTCCTTTTTCATAGTGGCGCCAAATGTTTGTTGACTTTCACTCTTCCATTGATGTCGACATTGAGATCGACATCTTAAATCAGGATTCTGAACAGATAGTAAAGGCTTTCTGAGAAAAGTGAACGAACAAAAAGTCGCGTCGCGTGATTTTTTTTTTTTTTAACCGTACAACGACTCCGATTGGACAATAACAAGAACTGCGGCTCTTTTTTTCTAAACCACGGAATTTCCGTTTGCAGTTTGTATCAATCATCTGATAAGGTGGATTTCAAAGTGGCACGTTCCTATCTTAACATGAAATGGATGCGTCTATAGTGTTTAGCGAAATCTCGTTTTTGGCTTCTAAAAAAAAAACCAGAGAGGATCAACTCTTCCAAAGTACGCCAATTGTGCGTTACCAAGCTGAGATTAGAGAAGATCATGGAATCAAGTTTTAAAATAGCGGTTTTAAAGTTGCAAGATGCGAACGATTGTCACGACAAAGGATTTATGAAACATTTTTCCACATGGCTTTTTTCAATGCATCATTTCTGTCCCGAATCAAGACAGAGAAGTATTCAACTCATTATGTGGCAGCGCTTTGGAAGGAATTTAAACTATTGGTAAGAACTTGTTCGTTCATTATCTTTGTACGTTCATTTTCTTTTGTGTGTGTGTGTGTGTGTTCGGGTCCAGGCATTTGTGATTGCGCCATTTACACGTGGCGGTTTTGCATATTGCTTAATTTCCTTCTCTGTCTTTGTCTCTAAATGGAATTTGAAGGTGAAGAAATAGAACGTTTGCAGCATTGATAACATAAAGGACAATGAAGAAAAGGGTACTCCAGTGCTGACCATAAGCGGTGGTAAGTCGGTTGCTTCTTTCCGAAGAACAGTGAATGCCTTTCGTTCGTTTTTTTCATTCTTTTTGCGTCCGAGTCTAAGCATCTGTTATCACGCAATCATACTCATTGCCTCAGTATTAATCAATGAATGTTTTCTCTCTTTTTGTTTCTAAATAAAATGTGAAAAAGAAGAAATCGGCGGGAAATCAGTTGTTGTTGTTGTTTTTTTTTTTTTTATCAAGTCATTTGAGATGAAGGCCGCGAAGAAAGAGTCTTATGCAAAGCAAAGCTACATGAAAGGCATATATATCTTTACGGTGAAATCATTTTTGAGGGATATCACCAATCAGTCAAACCCCTTTCGTGAACCCCAGTCAATCTGTCATGTGCTGTCTGTTTTAGGAGCCTTTTGTGTACTTTTTACTCTTAGTCATTGGTACTAAAGTACTAACCCAGTAAGCTACCCTTACCAATGGCGTGTATTACTAACTCTCCTGTAGCCTCACGACGTTCTGGGGATTTGCTTGAATCAAAGATACACAATTTATAATAGAAAACGCGCAAGAAATCCGCGTTGGAAACCCAACACTCTTTAGGTTTCTAATTTTTTTTTTAATCCCAAGGTAAGAAGATGAGTGTGATAAGTTTACTTTTTATTATAATTTATTTATTGTTACGTTTTTGTTTCCCTTGTTCACAGTTTTTTTAAAGTACTGTTTTTACTGCCTTTTTTGAAAATTAAGTATTTTGACAGTTCAGTAGATTTTAACATGAAAACTGTGTAGCGGATAGCGCCGGTTGCTAATTTAATAGTTTTTGACCTACAGGAAACCTCAATTCATATACATGTAGAGCTTGGGTTTCTGTCCAGGGTCAGGCGACTTGGAGGAAAAAAATGTTAAGCTAAACTGTAAATTGAAGGTTTCAAATTACTCTGCAACTACAAACCCACAAAAGGGAGAATGTATAGGCCTGTAACTACATTCTTTCGAATTTATCTGCTCATGAAATCAAAAGCAAAAACATGTGACTCATCCACATCTGGACAGCACATGTGCAATGAAGCAGAGGCGACAGGGCGGGTGAGGTCAACTCAGCGCAAATTATTCATGTACAGTTTTACTTAGTTTGTGAACCCTCGACATTTTTAAGATTTTCTTCATGAACCCTCGACATTCTATACCCTCGGGCCTCGAGCAAAACCCAACTAGTATATAGATGCTTTTTAAGGGAAAATTATTTGTAATTATCGCCGCGAACACAGCAGCTAATTCATTGGGTGACAGGCCGGACAAAAAATATTTTTTTCCGTAACTCACGAAAGCATGTTGACGGTAGTAAAGAAAAACAGCCTATCAATATGCTGAGTTAAATTGAGTGTTTTCTAAACTTTCGTTGTTCTAATCGTTATCATTGTTTTTGCAGAAGCAGTTTTTCTCAAACAAAAACTGATTTAATTGAGCCATTTACGCCCACCTCTTCAAGTTCTTTAAAAGGTATGATGATCTTTCTTGTTTTGAGCAAACATCTTTGATCGCTGAAGGGGTCATTTTGTCAGAGACACTCCAAAATTCGGGTTTTGGCAAATATTTGACTATACCAAAAAAGTGTATGTTTTTTTCGTGTAACCGTACGACCAGTTAGGGTAAAATGCGCACAAGGAATTTAACTTCAAGTATTTTAAAAACGGGATCGCAGCGGACATGAACCCTTTCACCGAGACCTCTTTGGAAACGAAATCTGATGAAAGTGAAAAACTGACCTTGTGTTAGCTAATGATGTAGACGATTAATTGAAATAAATTTATGTTCGTGACTCTGAGTCTTGACTGGTTTCGTGATCCTCGGCTGGTTCCGTGGTCATAGTGATTATGACACCAAAAAATTACGCAGTACAGTAATGTTGTCCTCTTTCATTCCGGTTTTTGTCCACCACGTAATTGTTATTGTTTGCTTGCTAGGTAACAATGTGATGAAAAAACCTTCACTGATTGGAAAGAGAGTGTTGTATTATCAACTTAGACCCCTGGATTGCACTATCAAAGAAGATAAAAGGTTCCGTTTTCAATCTGGAGCTAAATGGACGGACTTTTTAAAGGAAACAAATTAATCTTATCATAACTGATAAAAAAGATCTAAAGCTGAACATTTGTCGCCTGCGTTCACGGAGCTCACGAATGATTAAGGCATCGTTGGCTGAGAGGAACCACTGTGGTTTGTCGTCTGTAGAAGAAATCGAAGAAAATGGAACATACCTTTATGTGATTATTGAGAATTTTAATATTCTATTCAAGGTTATAAAGATAGTGACATAGAGCAGTACATAAGCGCTTCCGAGGTTAGATATTTAAGACCTCGTTCATAAAGGTTGTGGAAAGGTCTCGTTCATTGGTAAAGGCTGATTGACAGTACCAACTCTTGATTTTAATTGTTTCATCACAATCGCCATTTCAGTCTTGGTACCAAGAGCGAGAAAAAGGCATATTTGCTGCAAAGAACTTGTGAATTATGCCTTGGAAGGTATTTTGATCTTGAGTTACACTTGTCACCTAGTGTTGAAACAGCACCCTCTTTGCGGGTGTGGATGCATAAATAGCACAAGGGCTAACTTTTCTGCAGTTTAAAGAACAAATAGAAGAAAAAGCTAGATTTAAATAGATTCATCTCGTGATTGTTTAAATTAAGGGTTATAGAAGTTGTTCATAACGTACTGATAATGGTGCCGGTTTAAAACAAAGGAATTTTAGGAAGTTTTTTAAATGTTGTGTATTAAGAAAAAGGAATAATTTTTGACAGCTATACTTAGAGTGAAACACTGACGCTAGTTGATAAATTGTCATCGACAAACTCGTAAAATGTGCTCTACACCAACGAAATCGCGAAACGAAATCATCGTCGTAGTTTAGTAAATATGCCCATTGCAGACAGTGGATGAACTTCAGGTTGGTGCGTTATTATTTTATTGAACTGGGACAACTTGAACAACCTGTAATTCGCGTTAATCCTAAATCTTTCGGCAGGGTCGTTCATTGATCATGATTTGGCCTATTGTATGGTCTGACTCGGGCTGTTCATCACTAAGCAAAGTGCATAAATTCTACCCACGTGTTTGGGTTCAGGACGCAGAATTTTTGCACCCTCACTGGTTGGTTAATTCAGTGTACCGCCCGAATTTATTAACAGGTCAGGGTGCAAACATTTTGCACCCTCAATGATTTAGTTAATTCTCCTACCTCTCAATTTGATCTGAATTTATCAGTATGGCAGAGTGCAAAATTTTTGCGTCTTTGTAGGTGAATATTTGTCAAATGGTACTACAGTTTTGTGGCTATTTTTTTTTAGTCTGTCAAGTCTGCTTTGTTATAAATTGCAATTTTACCCGTTGATCGTAGTCTCTGCCAAAGATTGACATTTCCACCTGCAGAATTTAAGTGTAACATTTAACACAGAAAAAAATGTTGTGTTTTCAACACACATGTCAGATCTTCATTTTGGACGATTCACAGTAATTTTCTCTTAAAAAAATTGTTTGCAGTTAAAATTTACTGCTTACTCACAAAATTTGTCGGTTTGCCGTTCTAAATGGCAATTTTTGACGAAGTTCTTAAAGTTTGGAAAAACACATTTTAGTTTGGAACACGGTTAAAATAAACATGAAAAAAGTGAACAATAACAAAAAAGCAAAAAAAGTGAAAAAAATATTTGTTTTAAAAAAGCACAGTTTGCCTCAATTCATTTAACTGTGCTTGTTTCCTTTTGATGTATACGATCTAAAATAATGGACCGTTCTTTTTTTCCCACACCCGAGTGATGGTCGAACGATTCTTGAATAATAAATTTAGAGAAAAGGCGGCAAAATAACGAGCAGATAACAAGATGAATGGTAAAGCCGAACGCGTTGTTTTTACCTCGTCCTGTCATCGCAGTATACTCGATTTGCTGGGCTTATCGTGGCCCAAAAATCGATCACGTACAGATTAACAAACATCCTTTCATCGGCACTGAAAGAACGACAGAGCCCCAACGCATTCAAGAAGAAACCGAGGAGCCAAGTGAGTTCAAAGTTTTTGTAATGATTACACTGTCATTTGTTTCTGATAATTATAATTTCAAGACGCTTGTGAACCATTTTAGATAACGGTAATCCGAGTATTCCGTTTTGAGTCCACGGCCTTACGGGTGATAAGTAACTACGCTTATTCCGTGGGATGCGTACGCATCCACGGTATAAAATCAGTCGTGTTTTCATGGGTGTTACACATGGAATTGCCATGCGACTTATTCACAATATCAGTCGATTCTATTGGTTCTATCAAGGTCCCTTGGGATGTGTCGGTTATGCTGAGTGATTTTATTAGCTTCAACTTAGCATTGACGTAGCGCACGCCAGGTACAAAAAAATGGCTGTGCGTTTCAGCAGAAGTTCAAGGGTGTCATTGCGGAATTCTCTGGTGAGTGTAAATGAATATGCTTGTTTTTAGGTATTCATTGTTATGTTATGTGAGACAAACTCTGGTCCTTGTTATCGAAGACATTTCATGAACTACTGCTTGGCATGGCTGTTCGAGAACCTGTTTGGGCTCACTCAAGACAATGTTACAATTCATTTGCTAACATTGGGTAAGGCTAAATGGCATGGGTGGGTGGGTAGTGGGTCCTGAGTCGTGGGTCGTGGGTCGTGGGTCGTGGGTCGTGGGTCGTGAGTCGTGAGTCGTGAGTCGTGAGTCGTGGGTCGTGAGTCGTAGGTCGTGGGTCGTGGGTCGTGGGTCGTAGGTCGTGGGTGGTGGGTTAGGTTTGTTTGAAGATAAAAATATATATATATTAGCTTCCTCAGTGCTCGGTCCAAATTTGCAATTGCCCGCTCACGAATTATTTTCCCCGAAAACGTTGAACAAAGGAAAACTGTCTCCCATTAACTATAAACATTTTTCCCTCTGGTCCGGCAAACAATTTCAGTAAACATTAACGAAAGTGTTCGAGTTATGAGACAGCTCTTGTCCGTGTGCAAAATGACATGCTATGTGCCATTGACAAATGCTGCTGTGTAGCGCTCTTACTCTTGGACTTGAGCGCTGCATTCGATACTGTAGACCACAACATTCGGCTACAACGACTTCATTCTAGGTTCTCGGTACGTGGTAAAGCATTGGATTGGTTTGCATCCTATCTGGCTGATCGAACACAGTCTGTTATCATCACCAATACCAAATCAAAACCTTATCCTCTTGAGTGTGGTGTACCACAAGGATCGATACTGGGACCTTTATTATACCTTTTATACATTTCACCTTTGGCTGACATTTTGAAGCATCACAATATCTGTTACCATCTCTACGCAGATGATACTCAAATGTATGTCTCTTTTGCGACTAATGATGACGATTCTCTGAACAGTTCCATCTCTAAAATTGAAAACTGTTTATCTGACATTAATTTATGGATGACTGCTAATAAGCTTTTTTTGATCTCTTTAAAATACATCAAGGACTAAAGGTTATAGAGAACTAATCATGTACACTCTCTGGTTCAAGATTTTCTGTAAAATTGTAACAAACACATTAGTATCGATTCTTCAGAATTTATTTGCATTCCTTTAGTTTATGTACATGTCAAATAAAAGAAACAGAGAGAAAATAAGATTATGAGATGCCTCAAATCCTCAGAGCAGAAATTTGAAAGTACTATGAAAAAGAGAAAGGCCTATGCTGAACTTGAACCTGCAAATAGAAATGATGTGCTTGGATGGTCCTCACCAATATTACATTGAAAGAGCTTGTGCAGAAAGGTACGGGTCTATAGATCAAAATAAAAAGGAAGTTGTTCTTGCCATAAAGAGGAAAACTCATGAAAAAAATGAAAAGTAAGGGGAGGGACTTGGATTGCTGTATATGTTTTCAAACTAACGTTAAAGAACGTTTGTATTTCATTCGCTGTGTGTGTAATGGAATTAAAGACAAGTAAATATAGCATTCAGGATCTTTTTATAAAGCAAAAGTCTTTTGACAAAAAGGAATACATCTGTAGAACAATTGTAACAGAAACTAGTCAAAAGGACGAATTCCATGCCAAGAAGCATATAACATTAAATGTTGATGAAATCCCATCAGGACTGGAAGGTCTAGAAAAACTGGAACATCTTGTAAGTATTCTATCTTTATAAAAACAAAAGCGTAAGTAGGTACCCTTTTAAGGCTGCAACTTAGCACTTATATTACTCCTCCTGACCTTGTCATTTGGAAAGCAGTGTTAGGGCTAATCCAAAAATTGCCAGTTTCTGTTTTATCAATAACCAAAAGAGCATAAGTTTAGAGAAATTACAAATTCTTTCCTTTTGTCTACAACTCTGACTAGTATTTATTTTGCATTTCAGGACTACACTTGCTTTTGATATA
>NC_090894.1:33012437-33022437 GCF_036669925.1 Montipora capricornis
AATCACAATATAAACAACGCCGACTGAGAGACATTGATATGGAAGCATTTAAACGAGATATACTTGAGTCATCTTTGCCAAAAAACGACAGCCTTGATCCGGATCCTGAAAAAGTTGCAGAGCTTTATAATTCAGAATTACGCAAAGTACTTGACAAACATGCACCGGAGCTTTGTCGTGTCATCACTCTCCATCCTCACGCACCATGGTATACTGCTGAATTACGTGATCTTAAACGTGAGAAACGACGTTGGGAACGTGTCTATCGGAGCTCTGGTCTGGAGGTACACCGACAAATATACCACGAACAGTGTAGGAAATATATGTCATTAGTGGACCAACACAAAACTGAGTACTACAAATCCAAAATTGAGTCTGCCGATCAGAGACAGCTGTTTCGTCTTGTTGATGGTATGTTTAAGGTTAAAATAATCTCCCCTTTACCCTCACATACCTTAGCTCACGAACTCACTGAAAATTTCAGCACATATTTTATTGAAAAGATTGTTAAATTACTTCCTACCCCGTTACCTAAGCCGCTCATGAGCCCTAAGCCCTATCTTAACTGTTCTCTGGCAAGTTTTGACCAAGTCTCATCGGATATGATACGTAAAATAATTGAGAACTCGCCTCCAAGTCATGTCCTTCCGATCCTATTCCAACACGATTACTAAAGACCTGTATAGTAGAATTACTTCCTGCAATAACAACCTTAATTAACTCTTCTCTACAAAATGGTGTTTTTCCAACTGCCTTCAAAGAGGGTCGGATACTTCCAAAAATCAAGAAAATCTCGCTTGATAAGGAGAACTTCTTTAACTACCGGTCTGTAACGAACCTTCCATTTTTATCAAAAGTTCTTGAACGTGTTGCTTCTATCCAAGTACGTGACTATCTCTCGACAAATGAACTCTATCCTAGATTTCAATCAGCATACCGAGAATTCCATAGTACAGAATCAGCTCTTCTGCGGGTCCATAATGATATTCTCAGAACGATCGATCACGATCTGTCGTCTGCTTTTCACACTATCGACCACGATATACTCATAAACAGGTTGAACAACAAATATGGCCTCACAGGAACAGTACTTCGATGGTTCGAGTCGTACATACGAGAGCGCTCCCAGAAAGTGACACTTGGAAAGGCCGAGTCGAATCCCCAGCTTAAAAAGACTGGCGTAGCACAAGGTTCAGTGCTTGGCCCATTGCTATTTATCTCATATTTTGCTCCATTAGAAGATTTGATTAGATCTCATGGCCTTGACCGCATGATGTATGCAGACGACTCACAGTTGTATATAACATTTCAATCCTGATCATAGACATTCTGCTATAATCAATCTTGAACAAAGTATTAATGACATTCAGTCTTTCTTTCTACAAAATTAGGCTTAGTAACAATCCGTCTAAGACTGAGATTGTTCAATTTTATTCTCGCTTTTCAAATCGCGCCCCTATTTCTGGCATTAATATGAATCAGCATTGTATATCGATCAGTGGAGAAGCACGCAATCTTGGAGTTATCTTTGACAAACATCTTACTATGTCTGGTCATGTGAATAATCTCTGTCGCACAGCTTCATCAGCAATTAGAAATATTGGTAGAATTAGAAAGTACCTTGATGAGCCGAGCACAGAACGCATGGTACATTTTTTTGTAACATCTAAACTTGATTATTGTAATAGCGTTTTGTATGGTTTACCTGCGAAGCAACTAAGTAAGTTGCAGCGCCTGCAAAACTCAGCTGACGGCTAGTAACAAGAGCCAAACGTAGAGATCATACAACTCCTGTTCTTCGCCAATTGCATTGGCTGCCTATTAATCAAAGAATAGTTTTTAAGGTCTTTTTTTATTTTATTTTTAAGATTATTAACGGCTATGCGCCATCATATTTAAGTAGTTTACTTGAATCTTATAAACCGAAGCGCGCTTTACGCTCTGCGACCAAAAGGCTATTAACAGTTCCTAAGTCATTCACAACTACATAAGGCGATAGAGCATTTTCAATTGCTGCGCCTAAGCTTTGGAATAATCTACCAGATTCGTTAAAATATGCTGAAACTTTCAAACAATTCATATCTCTAGTTAAGGCATATCTTTTCAAAGAAGCATTTGACTGATCCTTGAGTCTTAATACTTTACAGATTATATACATATATATATTTATATATTAGTTTATTGACTTTTTGTAGATCATCCATCATTAATTCATATTATTCTAGTTATATATACATATCTTTATTATCATCATTACCTCTTTTGTTATTAGCTTTAGTTTTTGTATTATGTATCATGTAGCGCACACGCATTGACGCGTAGCAAAATGCTTACTAAAAGCTGTAATTAAATTAAATTAAAGAGATACGTTATCTCTCTGAAGCCAAGGGAGCAGCAGGATTGACTTTGTCTCTTGCGAGGCGACGGACAAATTTACAGACTATAACCTTTGGTCTGGGATCTTGGCTTGAATTATTTCTGCCAGAAACTTGATGTGCTGTATCAATATCTTTTATCGAGACACCTGCACCCGTTTCTCTGAACAAAGCTACACATATTCCACTAGTTTCATCTGCAGATTCGTTAGTTCCCTTTTCTGGCATGCCAACTATCTTTATGTTGTAGTGATAGCTATAAGCTTGACACTCGTCTATCGCCTTCGCTACGTTGTCAACCTTCACAGCAAGCTCAGGTAAGCATTTGCCGAGACGCTGTAGCTCCTTTTTAACTGCAATTCTAAAGTCGTTAAGATCGTGATACTCCTTACTTAGATAGGACAGGATATATTCCTCTTCCGTTGTCACGTTGGCAGTAGCCTGAGTAGCGTAACCTTCAGGCGGTTGTTCCTGTCGCGATGGTGATCGAGCTTCTTGTTGCTCGATAATTGCTTTAAGTGCGGACTTTTCCTTAGTCAATGATTCCACATTTGCTCGTAGGTTTGCATTCTCCTGTTTAAGAGTTGCTTCTTTCCCAGGAATTGTTAAAATAATATCCGAAATTAAAGAAAAAACTACAATCGTGGTCAAAACTGTTGGGATAATTCGCGCTTTTCCCCTACCCCCATTACAATGTTGATTTTTCACGGTCTCCGAAATCAAGTTCCGTTCATCGATCGCTGGCATGTTTCAACATTGTCTTGGGGGAAGGGGGGCGCAAAAAAGGCAGCGAAAGAAGGTCACACGTCGCTCATATAACGATGGAAGCATGTACAGTAAATTCTCTACATTTCGCCCAAAATTTGACAACTGTCCCGAAGTGTTTTGACTCGGGTTGTAGATTTAAAGACGGAGCTTACAAAATCGCGTCCATCTTGACCAGCTCACCTATGACATCACCTCTAACTCATTGGCTCCCTGTCTTTCCCATTGTTCCTTTCGCTATATATTTGCGCTACCTCCCCGATGGTTGGGTGGATACATAAAACAAGCACAGTACACACACCTCTCTTTTAACTAGACCCTCCGTGAGGGTACACTGGGTTGCCTGTGGTACGTGCACCGTTCTAGACAATATTTTTCAAGTTGGGCGGTCATTAAGAAGTCATACCAGACGAGGCCCTTTGGCTCACAGGTCCTCACACGTTCGTACAACGCACGATATTGTTTTGGTATTGTCTGTCATTGTAGTGCCATGGTAGAAGTCTTGGGTAAATAGTTTGAGAAGACATGTGGTTACTAGCAAAGTACTGAACCCAGAAAGATTGAAGAAAATAAATGGGAAGTGAGAAACACTGGCTTCTGGGCTGACATGTTGATAAACTTCTTTTGACCACAAGTTTAAACGTGCCCTCTGAGCATCTGACAGCTTTGTAATACCGACGTTCACTGAAGTTAATCCCTAGGGGTTGGGTGGGGTTAGTGTTTGGATGGGAGACCAAAATAATATACCCCACATAAAAACAGAAGCATCGGACCGAAAATACTATTAACGCTAACAAATGCGAACTCAGCAAGGTACCTTGCCTTATGCAAAAACAAATATTGATGCAAAAGTAAATAAATATTGATACACAGTTTTTAGAAAGAGCAGATGGAAGTTTCCAGGACGATCGCTCGAGAATAACATATTTACGACACGAAAACAACATTTATTTTGAACCGTAAATATAGAATATAAAAAGTTACGATCAGCGACAAACATTTCAATTTTGTTATTGTACGTTTTGGCTGCACAAATAAATCGCAAAATCGAAAGTGACATCGTCGGAACTCAGCGGGCGCCGTGATGAAGTTACCGCGGCATGTTTACTCGCCAAACAGTGAAGTATCTGTGTCAAATGATGGCAAGATACCGGGTTTTTGTAAGTTTCTTTTTCTGTCAAGTGTTATGAAGTTTGACAATGAAATGAGCGAAGTCAAAACAAAGATCACAATCGCCCAAGTCTTGTTTATGCAAAGTCAAAATTTACTCTCCAAGACGCGTACGACGTTATTTATCACCAGGTAATTCCATCATTTTGGAAATAGCAGCTACTTTATTATTCAACTGCGTCACAATTCTTCACTGATTTTGGGGCTCATTTTGTTGAAACTCAAGCACGCTTCCAACAGGCCTGTGAACCCTTCCAGCTTACAGAGCAATACTAAAAAACTTCTCCCATATCACATTTCAACCTTAAGCTCGAAAATTCAATACACAACATGATATTATATTTCACAAAGGCAGAAAATACCACAGAATCCTTTTCCAGCGAAAAATGTATTGAAACAAACAACATATTTGCTCTTTGAGGCGAAAACCTCTTCCTATTTCATTGCGTGCGTGAAGACGAGAAACTCAATCGTGTCAAGTTACCATGTACTTCAGGTAAATTAGATTTCGTCTCCACGGACGATAGATTGGTGTCGAAGTCCAGTACTCGTCGCTTTTGAGATTCCTGCCTAGTTTATCCAACTGACTTTCCATTATTGAGCTCCATAAGGGTATATTTTGTTTACGGATCCACTAAAACGCCCTTCGCGTTACATGACTTTCGACGCCATTGCAGGCCAAGTTAATGATTCTAATGTGTGCACCAGAGAAATCTACGCAGTTCCACTACCCTCTCGATCCTAAGAAAATACGCGCAGAAGGCTCTATGCACAAAGACACCACTTACCAGGGGAGTGACAGGCAAGACTTTTACCGACACGGAAAAAAAAAAAAAACTAAAAAAAAAGAAAACAAACAAACAAAACGCAGACCTCGACTGGGTTTGCCATAGGCAACCCAGTAAAAAAAACCCACGAAATTAAACACAGATTCCGACTGGGTTTGCCATAGGCAACCCAGTAAACAGTACTACACTCAATAGACCATTTTACAGTTGTAGCTAAGTTACCTGGCCTACGAATGGAAGCGAGGCTGCCGGTGACCCTGTTTTGATACAAACCTCCATGCTTTTGTAATGTTAATACGGACTAATTAGAATTACAACAACCCAATTTGCATGATAAAAGCAGTCGGGGCTGTATCAATGCAAGGTCACCGGCAGCCTCGCAGCCATTCATAGGCTAGGTCGCAGAGCAAACAACTGTAAAATGGCCTATTGTCAAAAGAAACGATTGGTAGTTTTGTCTTACTAATGTCATCAAAGCATCAACCAAAGGCATACAGAAACTTAAATCATGTATAACGGCTCTGCCATTTACAGTACCACTATAACTTGAACTGTACTGAAGCTGATAATCTGTATTAAACACATTCAGCACTTCCGGCAACTCAGTCAATAACAGGAAAGTTTGTCTGGACAGTCTATATAATCCAGAATACAATTCATTACCAATGTTCATGATGTTAACCAAATCCATTGATGAGCTAATACTTCTCCTGTAATTATAAATCAGTGAAGTAAGAGACATTGCTACACACTGAGTACCTGCATTTTCGCGAAACACTTCCACATTGCCTTGACTGTAAGGCGCTTGAATAGTTCTGGTATGATCAATGGGCCCAGGATTTTTCTCTATATCATTACACAGCTTGACCTCTGTATGATTCATTCTATGGTCAACGTCCTTATAAACAGATCTTACTGAAGTGTAATTACACTTAACTTTCACTCTTCGACCACAACTTTTAGGTTTTTTCCTTTGATGTGCTGTACACCATTTCCTTTTCATACTCCTCTTCGTGACAGCAGACCTTGGTCTTACAAACAGATAGTCTAACTTACGATAGAGTACACTCAACTTGGTAAATAAATGCATGGCAGAAGATTTCGGTACGTTCTTTTTAATATATTTTCGAACAAATTTCCTGAAATGTCTGCTCTTATGCAAGGCTCGTGATAACTGCTTCACTGGAATTCTGCTTGGTTCTCGATCCCTTTGGTGACGCCTTCTTACAGATTTACAATAAACAAACTTAGCATAGCGAGATCGAAATTGCAAGTCATCTACTGATTCTTTATTATCAATATCCACAATAACACATGGCTGAGCCTCATTCTCAAATATGTTCTCCTGCAAGGCTCCTTTTAGCTGTTTCGCTGAAACACTGCTTACTTCTCCATCCCTGAGAACAACATGGCGACACCCTTTTAAACATTCACAATAAACCAACTTAGCACAACAAGATTGAAGTTGCCAGTCTTTTATTGATTCTTTATTCTCGACATTCACAACAACAGATACCGATGAGTCTTTCTCAAATTGGCCACAGTCATTGCAAGCATTCAGAATAGCTTCATTCAAGCACAAAACGCTACACCAAGTATGGTAAAAAATGCTAACAACAGCACTAGTGAGGATCATTGCAAACGATTCAAGTAATTGCACATGAAATAGCGTTACAACTCCAAATACAAAGGGATTCAGTAACAGCAGAAAACAAAAAGCTATGATAATACAAATAGACAGAAAATTCACCTTTTTCAGAATTTAACTAAATGCATCCGGCTAGGCGTACATCTCTGCGACTCGATACCGCTAGCACTAACTTTGAGATCAGGAACTTTCTTCTTCAGGAAACTTTCACAGTTCTGTGCTTCTCTCCTTTGGCATTTGGTTTCAGTGCAGTTCACATCAGTGCAGTTCATATCATCATTTTCACATATTTGCTTATTTAGTACACATTTGTTCTCAACATATAAACTTTCTTTCAGTTTGCGGACCAACCCCGGCCAAAACAATCGCTCAACAGCATCTTTTTATAGTGTGGGTCTACCGCAAACGGCGTGTGCATAAGTCAGTTGTTTGAGCGTTCCGAGGAAGAAGCTTAATACAACAAAAAGCAATATGCTCACAAACGACATACTGTCATGGGCTACACACTTCACCACAACTTGATCGCGCAAAAAAAAGATATTTGGTATAATCACGCTAAATCATATGGTTTTGCCTGTCAATAAAGCAGTATTATACTTATTATACGTAGGATCGAAATTCTCCAATCACAATTAGCTATTTTAACAACTTGTTTCCTCAGAAGGACGTCTCTGAAGCTGCCCAATCAAAACATGACGACTTCGATACTCTTAGTGGTATAAATTCACACAAACACTCAGTGGCTACTTTCCTTCGTTTATTTCAGGAGGGGTTAGTTGATATGTATCTATCGGTAGAATCTCTCGACTCCTGTCTCGTGTTGGTATCGCACACCCACTAAAATTCGCACATTCTTGGTCGTTTTATTCCTACTCGTTTAAAACCAAACAACTACCTCCTAAATGTCAAGACCAGTAAATGATTACGCAAACGAAGCCAATGGCGAGAGATAATACTTCAACTGAATAGCTTGAAATAAAATTTGCGCGAAATCTCTCTCTTTAAGAAAGTTACAGAAATATAAGGGCCATGTATACCAGGCCTGGGAGTTTATACTCGTATAAATAGTCCCTTTCGCGTATTATGTACTCCGCGTCCAGAGTAAGCTGCGGCTTATTTTCTTTCGTATAATCGACCCTATTGTTGCTTTATCAACTTAACAATAACTTCATTTGACGCAAGAGTGAGTATACTGAAATCTTTTTCTGACCTGAATTAAAAACAATAGACCAATTAAGCTAACTCAATGTTGTACCCAATTCAAATTCTCTGGGAATAAAACGTTTTGTTCCAAGAATTTCCATATGATTTAAATGTGAATGCTTCATTGTCATGCAAAGTCAACACACAAAGAATCTTAACCCCGAGAGATTTCAATTGGGTACGACATTGAGTTAGCCGAATTGGTCTATCGCCAGCTGTAATCATTTGCCAGAACGATCACGCCTACAAATTCCTGTCATCTTAATTTAATGCGTATTAAATTTCAACTCACTTATGCAAATTAGTTAAGCTCGAATATCACACAACACAATGAATCACAACGGTTGAAACATCTCACAAAAACCTTTCCAGCGTGAAATTTATTGAAACTAACAACATATTTGCTATTGGAGACAAACAAAACCCTTTCTATTCTAATTGCGTGCGTGCAAACAAGAAACAATCCGTCTCACAAACCATACGATATCCAAATGATAAATTTCTCAGTTCAAGATTAAACTCTTTCCTAAAGAACCTTTTCCGAAGCACAAAATAGACAACAAGCTTTCTTTCCAATAATTCTTCACTGTCACATTTTCAATTATTTTTTAACCTGAAAACTATACAGCTTGACTACAAATTAAATGCAAATTGCCAGACAATTTGCTAAACACTGTGATACATTCAAGACGTTCGATTCCTTTTACACCCATACTGAATTTCCCACTTACAGTCAGTGTTCTACATACCAGCACAGTTTATAAAATAAGATTAGAAACAACGCACACTTTCTCATATCCGACTGCAACTGTTGTCGAAGACCATTCCACGTCGCTTTTAAGATTCCAGATATTTATTTTCCCCGCCTGTTTCATTACTCCAATTGACGTTCCATTCTTCATCTCCCAAAGGTATATTTTTTCCACTAAAACGCCATTCGCGTTACAATCACTTTCAACGCCATTGTAGGTTTAATAATTAAATGTTCTCCTGTGCTCACCAGGGAAATCTACACATTACCACAGTCCCCTCAAAGCTAACAAAATACGCAAAAAAAACTCTATACACAAAGACACCACTTAGCAGGGGACTAATAGGCAAGACTTTTCCCGACACGGAAAAAAATAAACGAAAAAACCACGAAATCAAACACAGATCTTGACTGGGTTTGCCTATTGGCAACCCAGTAATAAAGAAACCTTCGTGTACGTGCGTGGCTTCCATGTCATCAATCTAACCCTAATTTTCTGGATGCACGTGTTGTTACGCGTGTTAGGCTTACATCACGTTGCGTCATACTCCATCTTGCCCCTAATTTATGCACGCTTCCTTGTTTTGTCTTTTTGGTTGATGACGTCATTTGATGACTACCTATCAAATCTGGTCTGAAAGGGCGCATACTACTACTTTTGCCAACCCAGAATCTTGCTGTCCCGGGATTTATGTAGCCATCCAGTCGCTCCTCACATATCCTGTGTTTATGTGTGCAGCAGATAGAAGCTTCAGCAGCATGAAGAGGCTTTGAAGCGTTTTGTTGGATGCGAGGTTGTCCTCACTATCCGTGATACATGTTCATAAACACAATTCAATCGACTTTAATAAGGTTCTTTCTGATTTCGCGGTCGAAAAGACAGAAAGTTACCTTTGTGCTTGTAATCGAAAACCAATACAGTTTCTATGAAAGCTGACCACAGTTATATTCTTACATAGCCTTAGACTTAAGGTTTAGATTTCTTGAAGATCTTGATGTGCAGATCGATTGCTTTGTGTACATTTGTAAGAAGTACACATAATTGATGTGTCACACAGAGGTAAAAACTATCACTCATCTGGAAATAGAAGTCTGAGATACTACAAGCTTGTTGGCTTATAAATAATCAGCGATTGTCTTTGAGATGCTGCAGTCAATGAATTGAAAAAGGCGACAATCATTCCATATAGATTAAAAACGCTAGGCTTACAAAGTAACTTCGCCTTTAATCAAGTCACCTAAAAAGATTTGGGACCTCACTCGGGGGTAGGAGGTGGGAGAGATTTAGAACCTCTGGAAA
>NC_090894.1:33037437-33047437 GCF_036669925.1 Montipora capricornis
AGTGTGATGAAGGGGTCCCTTGATGCTGAGACTTCAATTCGGTCTTCGAGCTCGATTTTTTGGGCTATTTTCTTGTCTTCTAGAGTTACTATGTCTGGTACATTTGGGTTTGTCTTCTTGTAGATCTTCGTAACGTTTTTGTTTACAAGTGTCGCGTAGCTTTTGGGTGTAGTCTTGTAATAGTTGGTCGTTTTGTCTGCTTTCACAAAGATGTTGTTTTCTTCTCGTATTTCCTCTTTACGGAGTTGCTTCTGAAGTTCGTTAGAGTAAGTATTGGTCTTGAATTCAACTCTCTGTATCATGTCAAGCATGCAGTCCTCGAACTCGTTCAGCTCCTTTACATGAGGTGGTGACCGTTTCGACTTAAACCGTAAGATTCTTTAGTTGTGTCATTGGTGTTCGTGTTAAGAAAAAAGAAAGATTTCCAGCGCATACGTTGAATTAAGGATTCTGTTTTCGCGATTAGTGCTTGAAGGTACGCATTTTTGGGTGCCAGCGGAATGTTCTTTGTTGAATACTCGAAGGCCTTCACTTTGAAATTCATTCTTGACAGCGCTCAACTGCAATAAACGGGAGAGGATGCGAACTTTTCTCGTTTGCGGTCTTTAATTCAGGTGGACGTTTCGCCCAATCTGGCTTCTTGAACAGTAAAAATATCACTACTCGGAATATAATTTTCAAAAAGTGAAAAGGAGTTAAATAAGTTACAAAATAATGCTAGCAAAGAGATTAGAGATTTTAAAATATTTTACATAATTAAAAATAGTAAACGAATCCTATTCCTGGAATTGAACTCGTAACTTTTGTTAAGTCCATTTTTTTTGAGGGTGCATAATTCAGCACATCAAAAGGCCTCTCTTGTGAGCAAACGCTCATCAAGACTATTATTGTTGACGCTACGGTTACATAAATGTTTAATAATTTAAAATTCAAAATCTGCTAGAGCAGGAGGTTCTTTGTTAAAATGAATAGCAACTTCACAAGTACGTTTCTTAGTAATCATAGAGGACTTGTGGTTGCGAAAACGATTTTTAAATTCATAACTTGTGGAACCAACACATTACACATTGCATTTGTTTCACGTAACCAGGTAAATGGCATTTCCAACTCGAAACTTTCTTTACGGTGGGAAAGACAGGCTGATCGGGAGTGGTACTAGAAACGTTACCCTTAACCTATTTTCGTGTTTTCCCAGTCTACTTTAAAGTAAGCGAGGTATAGTCTTCATTAAAGTCTGTCTGATGATCGCGTAAGCGTGAAACTCAGAGTCACAGAAAAAGTTATGTCTTATTGATTAGTTCAATCTTCAGATATAGCTCCACAGTTATTTCTTTACTGGAATTTAAAGAGATAAACTAATGTCAGTGCCAAGAATCAAGGCAAGACTTTATCGTAACGTTACCACTTTTTTTGCTGTAATACGATAGTCACCATTAAATCAAGTGCAAACATGCATTTTAGAAATATCTTTTAATGCTCCGGTTTTAGGCTCGACTAAATATTACTATAAAATAATATGGATAGTACGCGCACTCTCATTGGTCAATAGCTGTGTTTATATGAGAGTACGGACACGGCTGTGACATCACACGGAATTTGATTGGTTATGTATTGTCAGACGCGCGTTTTGATTGGTTGGTAGGAAATATGAGAGTGTGTCAAGAAAATCTGTTTCAGTCAAGAAGAAAAAAAAGACAGCATTTTCCTTAATTTGTCGAATTATCTTTGAGAAATATTTTATAAAAGCAATAGAGGACTTTTTTTTTCGTGTTTCCATAGCCTCATCTAAACACTCGGGGGAATTGGGAGAATTCTCGAGCGTCTCGAGTTTGCATAACTGTCTCGAATCCTCCCATCTCGCCCTCGTTTTTAGACGAGGCTATCGAAACAAGGAAAACGTCCTTTATTGCTTAAATATTGGACCAAAGTATTGGTTGCTATGGTGCTTATAAAAGTGTTACATTAGCTTAAAACTCTGTTTCTGTGGGGGTATGAACTCGCTAATTTGGTGGTTTTTTGTTTTTGTTTTGTTGGGGCTATATAAATCTTCTCTTGTAGTACATAGATACAAGACTAATTGATAAGTCCCTGAGTATAAAAGAGTACACATAATATGAACATAAATAATTAAACTAACAAACTATTGCGTTATCTCAGTTTTACTACATTTAAAAGTAAGTGGTATGAATCAGTAGATGTAGGTTGACAGTCCTACCTTTAAATCTCAACAGCAGAACCGGTTATGTGCTTTGGTTGAGTCACAAATTCAGTTTACATTCATGTATCGATGACATTTTTAACTATAAAACCAAACTCGATATCTTAAAGTAAGCCAGAACAAAACAAGACGGTAAAACCCCAAAGGGATGCGTACTGTTCACTAAACACGACCCATAAAAGGAGGAACGTACTTTGTTCACCTAAATTTGAACATTTATGGTGTCATTTTTGCGACCTATGACAATAAAGACGACAGAAACTAACGTCGATTTCCTTTTATGAATAACTTCGAAAAAACTCGGCAAAATCGATTTTTCTGTTCATTGATCCTGACAGAGTGAAAGCATAAGACATGAATCAACTGCAAATCTCGTAAAGTTGAGAATGGTTTCAGTCGTTTTATTCTTGACATCGATCAGTTATAATTATTGCAAACTACAAACCTTCAATAGAAGATGTCAATGGTATTACTTTTGAGGTCACTGATAATGATAGCATGTTATTGGCAATAACAACAGACAAACAACATACAAATGGCTTTCTGAAAAAAACTCGTCAGCCTACAATTACCTTAAAAGTTTGCGTTTTTTTGGTAAGAACGAGAATAGTTGTGACGGAAAGTATTTCCAATGCTCTTCTGTTTAAATCGCATTTAGTTTGGCAAGACGTTGTTGCCCTTCACGACAATTTTCGAAATTTCAATCTCCTGTAAAATTCATCGTATAAAACTTATAAAAGCGGAGCTGGTCAGGAGGTAAGCCGTCCGGACTTCGCTAGCCTTTCCTTCAATAAGTTTAACAAATAAGCGATAGCAGGAAAAACGGAGAATCTTAGCATCCAACTTAATTATTGGATAGGTGGGTGAGTTGGAGGGTAGGTAGGTAGGTAGGTAGGTAGGTAGGTAGGAAGACAAAGCGATAGATAGAGAGATAGACAGAGCAATAGACAGACAGATAAATTATCAAGCTACAGTAGCAACACAAACAACAACAAAAGCATACGTGGGGATGATGAAGAAGCCACACAACATCCTTCCGACACTCCCATAAAACTATCAAGCACATTCGGACATTGAAAGACTCCAAAATTCTCAGAAAACGCAAAACTTCTAATAATAGCAAGAAATGAAGTTTGCACCTTGACAAGAAATTTGTAATCATCTGCAAGAATGACCTATGTGTACCCTCCACAAACGCAACGAGTTGGCGTGCTCATGCCCCCAAAGAAACAGATTTGTGCTAAAAGGTTTTAAGATAACGTAACAGTTTATAAGCTTCACAATTTATGAGCAGTATAGCATACCCTTAGAAATACTCTGAAATGTAATTTATACCTTACAGAGAAAATTTATGTAGCCCCAACAGTACAGAAACAATGAATTAGGAAGTTCATACCACAGAAAGAGAGCTGTAAGATGATATAACGCATTTATGATCACGATAGTAACAAATATTTTTCAATTTATTGGTCATTCGTTAAAGTTGCCTGATGAGTCTGGTCATTCGTTGATCATATGAAACAGACCTGTAGCAGTGAAACGGTAAATCACTCGGAATGTTCCCAACTGATTTAAGAGAATACATTTCAGAGTATTTCCGTGGGTATGCCATGATGACTATAAATTGTGGTCCTGTCTTAAAACCTTTTAGTTTGTATCTGTTTCTGTGGGGGCATGAACTCTCTAATTCCATGTGTTTGTTGCGGGTGGATTGATTCGTCGAAAACTTTCTCGTTTGATTAGATACTGGTTAGTCTCTTGTCAATGGTCTCTGGGATGTTATTTAAGATTGCTTTAGGGAGGTTTCTCTGTCGGTGGACGTACAGTAATTTGTTGTTTGGTTTCATGAATGGTTTGTAGAATCCACTTGTGAGGTCAAAAGTTACGAGAAATTCACGATTTTCTTGTTTGCTTCTATTGTGATTTTAAGGCCAATGGATTTGAATACATTTCTTACTTCTTCTTTTGTTTTTTCTATCTCTCTCCGTGGGGCTTTACACTCTACCGGGCTGTCATCTTGGTAGAGGCCTACTTCATCTTTGAATTTTAATTGGCGCAGATTAAAGAAAGCATGTAAGCACCAATGAGTTCGAAGGTTCCGGCCTCGTCGTATGAAGCCATCGTTACGTCGAACATGTCCTCAGTGTTCTTTTTTTGCCCATGGTAAGTTCTGGTGGTAGAATAAGGACTTTTTAGCCTAATAATGTGGTGATCCTTTTTGGTAATCCTGGTGACTTGGCATCGTCAAGTGCTTTAATGAGGGTCTGCTCTGAGATGGATAGATAGAAGTCACATACGTCGAAGCTTATGAACGCGTGTTCGTCCTTATCTGGAATGGTTTAAAAACATTCTATGCAGTTTGATGTACTCTTCAAGGGGTTTAACTTTGTGGCTTGTGTGACTTCCTTGTTTATGTTATGCAAGATTTTCCTTGTTGATAATGTAGCGCATGAGCATATTTTTTTTTTGCTTTTTTTTTTTTTTAACTTACGTTAATGGATAAGTATCGTATTCCTTATTAATTCTACATTAGTATCACAGTTTTTATTTCTTTTTTAGGATTTTTGTTTTGGAGAATATTTTATACCGAGATAAGTATTATTAGGGCTATTCTTAGTTAGTTTTAGTTAGTTGGTAGTTCTTTATTGGTATAGTGTAGTTTAGGGTACAGTGTTGTTTAATGTACTATAATTCAGTAATTATTTGTTAATACTGAACATATAGACCCCATTGACCACGCTTTGTTCCCTATGCGGTATTTTTTAGTATGCATTCCGAAGTTTCAATAAACCGCATGACATTGACTTTATTAGTAGTACATCCACCTGGTTGCTCTTCGCCTTCTAATTACAGTTGTTAAGTTAACTCAAATCGACTGAAATCAAACATTGGTTTATTAGAAGAGGGTAAATTAAAAGGGGGGTACACTGAGAAAAACGTCTTGGAGCAGAGTAAAGAAGCAACCAACAAAACTCATACGTGAGGCCGAGTGTGGGAATTGAACTATGTACATTTTGGAAATAGGCGAGTGCTCTCACCATTGTGCCAGACCTGCTCCACAAAGTACTCATATCTCGTCTTTTTTGGGGAGTTTCAAAGAAAACTACGTTGTCATGGTTTCAATTTCTACAAATATTCCAGGAAAAATAATGTAAAAATCCTGAATAAATAAGCCAATAAATAAATAAATGTATAAATAAATAAATAAATAAATAAATAAATAAAGAAAGAAAGAAAGAAAGAAAGAAAGAAAGAAACAAAGAAACACATAAATACATAAAGACCTTACAGGGGAGCGAACACCCGAAATAGGTTGATTGTATTAAGGTTAGCTTTTATCCCGCGGGTTCTTTTACTTTTTTTTCTTATTTTGTACCTATTTATTTAATTATTTATTTATTATTTTTTTCAGTTTGCAGTTCTGTCGTAAACAACACTCTTCAAAGTCCTGGATATCCTAGCGACTATCCTAGAAACACAGATTGCGTTTATCGTGTTGCTATTCCTTGCGACAAGGAGCTAGTCATTTACTTCAATTATTTCCACTTGGAATACGCGTCAAGTTGTGTGTAAGTACAAAAACGGTGCTTCGTCAACACTCTTAGCTAACAAATTTCCTGTCTATCTTACGTACTGGCTATACCATCCTGCAAAGTTGTGCGTTGTCTTTTTAGCTAAACGTAAAAAGAGAAGTAAAAAAAATCTAATCTCTGACTGAAAGACAACACGAAAGCGCGCAGTACTGATCGACATAAACATTGCATTAAAAGATTAACATTCCGTATTATACCTTATTCCTGTTAGATATAAAATGGCCACCTAGTCACAAGAAACAAAAACTGTATAAGTAACAAAAATGTTCTTTTCCTTCATGTAACTTTTAAGCGCGCAAATGTCGTGCAGGAAAAGAAGAGAAGATGAAATATTTTATATTAACAATAATATAGCTGGCATTAATCGACATGTGTCATGAACCTCACAAATATACATTTTTTGCCATACTTTCGAGTGCTTTTAGTATATGTAATACTGTTCTACATATGTATGCATTGAGACCAAGTGGAGAAGACTGGGAAACCTGTTTTTTGCATAATTATATTCAATTTTTTAAATTTTAATTTGTTTTTAACATTTTTATTTTAGGTTCGACTATTTAAGGATTAGTGATGGTAGCAATCGTGTTATTGGTACGTACTGCGGTCAGGAAACCGGAAGAAGCGTGCTTGTTAACGACACCGTTGCTGTGCTGTTTTTTCATACGGATCCGATTGTTCAATACGATGGATTTCACCTATCGTTCTCGTTTTTCCCTCTTGGTAAGCCGGTCTACTTTTCCTTAGTAGACGACCTTACTTGGTGGGTGGTTTCAGTCCATTCAACTCCTTAGGCACATTCTGTGTACATTTGGAGCCCGAATTTAACAAGAGGCATATTGATTGATTGATTGATTGATTGATTGATTGATTGATTGATTGATTGATTGATTCTAGAATTAAAGCGTCTGGAAGAGAGAGTAGCATTACTGTCACTCGAGTTATGTGATAGAAGAAAGTTGAAAGCAGAAGTTGAGAAAGTTAATAAAGCCGTCAAGAGGATTTAGACCTATAACATCACTGAGCTGAATTCTTTACTTTGAGTTGCTGCATATGTGTTTACAGAAAAAAAAATGGGAATACTGAAAGAGAAAAAAAGGAGAAGAACTTAAGAGCCAAAGAAGAGTGGAAAAGAAGAGTGAAGGAGAACATTGAGACTTTGAGAAAGGACCTGCTCATAGTTGAAGAATTCTGAAGAGGAAACATTAATCTGAAACAAAGAGAGAGGGAAAGGTTGAACAGAACAAATGATCTTCAGGAAATGGACGCTTTGTATGTTTGGGACATGCTGAAACAGAAGATTAAGGCATTTGGAATTAAGATCAAAATGTATGACGAGGAATGTCAACAGTTGAAGCAACCCAACTAATCAGAATCACTTAGTGCTCTACAAAACACCAAATGGAAAGGAAAGGGAAGAAACAGAGTCACCTGACCCCCCTGAAACAATCACATTTTGGAGCAAGATCTGGTCAGAGGAAGTTATTCACAATGGGAGGACATCTTTGCTAGAGAAAGTTGAATAGCAACTCAATACAACAAAGATTCAAGAGAATATCGACATCACTGTTGAGGTCATTAAAACAGGAGTGAACAAAATGGCAAGTTGGAATGCAGCCAGCCCAGATCCAGTTCAGGGGTACTGGTGTAAGAAGACACTGACAAGAATACTCCCTAGATTGCAAGAGTACTTGCAACACTGTGTATCGGAGTGGATGGTCAGAGGAGAACATTTTTTTTATTCGGAAGGACCCAGCAAAGTGCACTGAAGCCAGCAACTACTTGCCTACTGATTATGTATGTACAGCAATCTTTGGAAAGAAGTTATACCATCACCTGGAGAGGAACGGACTGTTATCAGATGAACAGAAGGGTTTCCGAGAAGGATCCCGAGAAAAGAAAGATCAATTGCTTGTATATAAGACAATTTTGAAGATCTGCCGGAGAAGGTTGACAATTTGTCCATGGCTTGGATAGATTACAAGAAGGCATACGCATATGACGTGTGCCACACTTATGGATCTTGTAATGCCGGGAGATGGTCGGGACAAGCAAGAATTTGATCTCTACGCTCAGCAACAGCATGAACTGAAAGACAGTGTTGACTTCAGGAGGATCGAATCTTGGGCAGGTTGACGACAGAAGAGGGGACTATTTCTCGCCACTGCTGCTTATAGTCATTATGCTGCCACTGACCCTTGTACTACAAACGTTGGGAGCTGGATACAGACTGGAAGAGAATGTGAGGTCCACTACACTTCATAGACGGTGGTGCTAGCAAAGAAAGACGAAACTTACTTATTCAAAGGGTAAGGATTTTTTAGCAAGATATCAAAATGGCGTTTGGGCTATATTAGTGTGCTGTCCTGGAAATGAGAAGAGGAAGTGCTACGTCCAGCACACCAAGAAAAAAGAGGTGGAAGGCAACAAATACCTTGGAATTTTATAGTTAACCAGACTCTTGACACAAACATGAAGGGCAAAATAACGTAGCCGTGTATCACAAGAGTTAAAGCGCCCTTAATCCCAATTTTTTTCTCTTTCTTTTAAAAATGAATGCATAATTTAGTGAAAATCGAAAAAAAAGTAAGGAGAACCATCGAATCCTTGCGAATATGAAAGGGTTTGTAGATGTGATGTTCTCGTTCACGGCCACTTGAAAGGAGGTCTTTAACTTAATGTATTTGTGACGTCAGCGAGGGAAGCCAATTGCTTTACTTTTGAGATGATTTTGCGATCAAATCGAGTTTATCTGAAGTTCCTGGCCTTAAAATCTCTTTAATTTGACCTTCAGGAAAAGAAATTAGCAAAAAATGTTATCAAACAGTACTAATGTTTTCACCAACGTGACGGCAAACACATAATTTAGGATTAGGCGCACTTTAAGAAGATCTGGTAGATTGAAACTGAACGGAGGTAATATGATCAGTGGCATCAATGCCTGGCATGTGGTACGCCAGAGTTCAGGTATTGTAGATTAGACATTGGAAGAGCTGGTCAGCATAGGTAGAAGAACAAGAATGATCTTGGCAATGAATGACTGTTTGCACACCAGGAATAAAGTTGCGAGATTGAACCTACTGAGGACGGAATGGTGCTAAGGACTGATTAGTATTGACGAGTGTGTAAAGAGGGAAAGCAAATCCCCACGAGGCAACCTTAGAGAAGCACAGAGTAGATGCTTTAACCTGCTTTGAAGGAGAAGATTATAGTTGACGGACACAATCTCCAAGACTATCAAGGACGTGAGAGAAAAAAACTCTTCATGGAAAGGTTGTTCAACAAACATCAGATAAAGCAGGAGGGGATTCATGGAGATGGATTACAACTGAACTCTTAAAGAAGGAGACAGAAGGCTTGATCGTAAGAGCTTAAGAGCAGACTTTAAAAGAAAAAAAATATATTGAAGCCTCCAAGACAGCAGAAGCTTAGAGCACCACTACCCATCTGAACAAGTATTTATATACTATGGCAGTTTTCAAACCGAACAGAAGAGACTTTTGCTGTCTCATAGCGAAGGAAATCAAGCTTATATATTTTTTAGTTATTTTTCGTTTGAGTTTAATGGACAACCTGAATATGGAAGAAAATAACAGACAATCTCAAGGCAATCGAAGATTAAAATGGACTGACGAAATGAATTCTACACTGCTCGAATGTAAAAGGAAAGCTGTACTGATAACAAAATCAAATGCACTTGAAGCTATGGATTATAATCGTAAGAAAGGCTATATGGAAATCATGAAGGAACTATGGGATCAGCATGTTGCAAACATTTTGCAATACCACGAAAAAATCTATGAAACCAGGCAGCTCGACTAGAGAAATCTTTAGGCAATGCAGCGAACAACATTTTAGACAAAGTTGGAAGACGGCAGGGAAATGAAATCGAAAGAAATAACGATGAAAATATAGTAAATATTAATAACATTTCGACAGAAGAATATGCTAATCAGCTTGAACATGGAATGAATTTGCATAACATCCACAGCACTACTCCTATGGGATCTACAGAAAATCAATTAACTGCTGAGGCACGTGCGCTAAAAGAAAAGGCTTTGCAAGTGTTTGAATTCGTGTAGAGTCAACCGGGTGCTTATGGAGCTCGTGAAATCGACACTAGGACTAAAGAAAAACCATCAAAAGGGATATTGAAAATATCAATATTGTCGTGTGAAATGATTAACCA
>NC_090894.1:33052437-33064937 GCF_036669925.1 Montipora capricornis
TCTGACGGTGAATTTTACGTTTAGACCATAATTTTGTAGAACAGACAGATGAAGCTACCTTTACGGCAAGTCCCATGAACATAACGAAATCCTTATCCCGCGAGAACTTTTACTATGATAACTTGAGGATATTCATAAAATACCGGAGTGTTCATGCCGGTTGCTATTTCATTTGCTCTTCCACAGAGCTCTAGGAGACTCATGGGAGCTAATTCCCTTACCTTGCTTCCTGTGATAATTGTCCTAGTAAATTGCTTGGACTGAAATTGTTGACCTGAAAGCTTGTTGCATGGAGAAGATAGTAAAACTTCAGTAAACAAATAAAAAAATGCTTGTTCTACGCTGCTGCAGACAAGGCCATACTCGAGTACAATCAGGAAGGCTTCCTTTAGAGTAGTTTTATCAAACGTAGAAATTTGTAACTTAAGATATGTATCTTTATCTTTTGAGGAATAAAGACTTTTTTTTATTGTTGTTGTTATCGCTGTTATTATTATTATTATTATTATTATTATTATTATTATTATTATTATTACTATTATTATTATTATTATTATTATTATTATGTTCTTCACCTGATTAATGAAACATTTAACTTCAGTTTATTTCTGCCGTTGACTGTAAACGCGAAGCGAAATCTGTCTTTCATTTAACTGCAACGGAGTCGACAGGCCGTCAAAAAGAACTGAGATGAACGGCCGCGAATACCCTTAAGTTAAGTTGCTTCACTTTTGTGGATGTGTGCCATATCGCGTTAACTAGCTATGTAAGCAGTGTGTTTGGTGAAGAGAACTTGTGTATGCGTCTAATTTTAACCTTTTAACCCAAAATATGCCGATCTTTTTCAGTGTCATGCAATTTTGATTCTGGGTTGTGCCTTGGATGGCATCAATCTCAGTTCTCAGATGTTTTTGATTGGAAAAGTGGCACAGGGGGCACACCATCTTTTAGCACTGGTCCTTCATCCGATCATACGACCGGATCAGGTTAGATCACCTTTCACTTGTTTTTCAGATTAGCATGCGCGTTAGAGTTAAGATGACTATAGCTTCATTTCACAAAAATGTGGAATTTCGTGTATATGTGATTCTTAAAGGGAAATAAATAGCATCCAACATTTACGTTGTTATAATAAGACATGCAAGTCTGGAACCAACCAAAGAAAAAACTTGTCTCAGATCTTCAAAGCAGAGATATTGCTATTAACCCAGATTAAGTACCATGAACCTTGTAGCCTTTAGTTCAAACTTGGGGCTGAATAATGGTGGGCATTTGCTTTTACCAACACTGAGGTGAATAATTGTTTTGTATGTACCACACAAGTTGGAGAATCAGCCAAGTTTTATCGATGAAATTTGCTCCTCGGTAAAAAGAAGCGACAAGGGAAGCCAATAAATTTGTCCTACTGCTTTTTTTGCTGAGAGGTGAATAATTAACAATTATTCTTTGAAATCGAGGTGAACAGTGGTAGAGTATTTACCGAGCCGCAAAGCGGCGAGGTAAATATTCTGCCACTTTTCACCGAGATTGAAAAGAACAATTGTTTTAGTATATACTCACGAAGTGATCTCGACAACAATTGCAGAAAAAAACATCTAAAGTCGATGTAAGTTTCATGTCAATTCATGTGTGGAAAAATGTGCAAGCGGCACAAAGCAAGCGCGAAAGTGTTTACAGAAGCTTCAAACATGGCAAATCTAAATAACCTTCGTTAAAATCCTCGTCACAAACAGCAAAATGGTCATTTAACACCGTTTAAATCAGCAATCTAAATCAAAAGTCTGCTTGTTAAAACATTTTCACCATTCGATCAAAGTTTTTGAGTTTCATTTGAAATGGAAATTGAAAGTGCAGTTTGTAAAGGATCCACATGAAATGGTGGCTCTAATTGAGGTGAGCGTTAGTTTGTTGTAAAATCACCCGTCTTGTTTCCTTGCAACCATGTCGAACTTTCTCGATTTCACTAAGAACTTCGTTTTGGTGAGCGACCAGCCCTACAAGAGAGAATTACCCCGAGTGAAACAAATTGTTGGCGTGAAGATTGTTTAATTTTCAGCAATAACTATCTGAAAAAACGTAGTCAAACACTGGTTGGCAAAAGTATGAACTCTTCCCTTACCTTTGAAAAATCTCAGGCCAAATTTTGTGGCTTTCTTTGTCTTCTGTAGCACAGCATCGTCTTGTATTCTCAATATTTCCGATTCATAAATGCTGGCAAGTTCACGCCGGCCATTTTGTTTTATTTGGATCAAGCATTACTCACTCCGTAAGGAGTGACTAGGGAGCTTAAGCAAGCGCGGCTTTGAGACGCGGACAGCAACCGGATGTGAGCTGTTTTCCCTTCTAACTCATCTTCACGCAACGACGTTTACATTACTAAGTATCTTTTCTCCATTATATAGAGATGATTAGTATAAAAATCTGGGAGACACCAATGTCCTGGCTCACGAAATGTTCTTTTCCGGTTGCCGTCCGCGTCTGAAAAACGCGCATGCTTAAGCTCCGTAATAATGCTCAATTACTCCGAGACAGCGAACCAATCAGATTTCTTGAAACACCAAGATCACTGAGTATATACTAATACTTGCTATTCACCTCTAAGCTAGCCACTCAGAATGCGCGAATATCTCTATTAGTCAATATATCGGGTTTCAGGTCACTGACTGAACATTCCCAAAAAGCCAACGGCAATAAATTTAACTGTCTTTTTGTTGAATAAAAAGGGAAAATTGTTTTCCCCTTTCTTTCAAAGGCTATTATATGTTTATTGAGACGTCATTCCCTCGACAACAAGGCGATAACGCTGAGCTTGAACTTTTTCTTCCTGGAAATGGAGAACTGGGATGCTTTTCCTTCTATTATCACATGTATGGGGCAGACATGGGGACTCTGCATGTCTTCAGCGGAAAAATGATAGTTTTCAATGAATCTGGAAATCAAGGCAACATTTGGAGAAAGGCTGAGGGGACAATTGCGTTAGGACATAAAGTGAGTACAGGACATTTGTAAGGTAGTTGTATTGTTTGTATTTTATCGAATCGTAGCTGTCTACCCACCAATTCAATACAACAATCCGCCAGGAACAGTAAATGACAGTAGCAGTAAAGCAAACAGCTACCTCTGGCGCACTTTTTCTGTTCGGCAAAAAATTTTACAGGCCAAATGCGATTTTTTCTATCAACGCCTAGACATTTGCAACTCAGACGCCAAACAAGACGATTTCTAGACTCCGTCATCTTTTTGGTTTATAGAAACTGCGCTAAAAAATTCTGACCTATAAAATGTCACGCCAGAAATATTGCATCGAAACTAGATTTCCCTCAAAAAATATTAATGCATCTGTAATATTTTTTTGTGTCTCGTTTAAATATATATATATATATATATAAAGATGAATTTCTGGAGTCGGACTAGTTCAAAAACATTTAATTGCTACTCGGAGTTTCATGCTTCTAATGAAGCAATCATCAGGCAACTGACATATATCTTTACATGTAACCGTTATTGTTATCAGTTGCCTGATGATTGCTTCATTAGAAGCATGAAACTCCGAGTAGCAATTAAATGTTTTTGAACTAGTCCGACTCCAGAAATTCATCTTTATTCACAGCTCTGGTTTAACCATCGAGCACTATTATAGCAGATGAAGTCTTCAGTTTTTCCACTGGCAGTCATATATATATATATATATATATATATATATATATATATATATATATAACTAACTGCACGCAGTACTGTTTCGGCCTTCTGGGCCTCATCAGTGCAGTGCTGATGTCTGGGATGGAGGTTAAGCTTATAAATATAAATATATATATATATATATATATATATATATATATACATAGAGAGAGAGAGAGAGAGAGAGAGAGAGAGTTGGATTATTTGGTCGAAGACATTTATTGCTACTCAGAGTTTCATGCTCCTTGCGGAGCAATCATCAGGCAATGCCAAAAATAACGGATACAAAAGATGATATACAAAACATTTAATTGTTATTGTTGTCAGTTGCCTGATGATTGCTTCATTAGAAGCATGAAACTCCGAGTAGCAATTAAATGTTTTTGAACTAGTCCGACCCCAGAAATTCATCTTTATTCACAGCTCTGGTTTAACCATCGAGCACTTTTATAGCAGATGAAGTCTTCAGTTTTTCCACTGGCAGTCATATATATATATATATATATATATATATATATATATAGTGATTTGAGTGTACAAATAGCGACAGCGAACTAATAGCAGATCCATTGAATGAAAAACATATTGCCGTGAGTGGGAATCGAACCCGCGTCCCCCTGGTTACTAGTCGGGCGTGCTAACCACTGCACCATCACGACAACCCTGCTGGAAACAGAGCAATCGGTGAGGTGATGTTAGCCGCGGGGTTCCCCGGCGTTTAACATTCAGGAACAGGACGTACATCGGATCATCCGAGGATGATTCACAGGCTACCAGCTAACAACAAATTATATTTTTGAATTAACAAGGCTGGAAATCCAACGATGTAGTCCCAAGCTAGTAGGATCCGAAGGATACACGACGCTTTGCCATGAAATATTAAGTGATTATTAAGTGGTTAGCACATCCGACTAGTAACCAGGGGGACGCGGGTTCGATTCCCACTCACGGCAATATGTTTTTCATTCAATGGATCTGCTAGTAGTTCGCTGTCGCTATTTGGGACTACATCGTTGGATTTCCAGCCTTGTTAATTCAAAAAAAAATATATATATATATATATAAAACTATGTTTTTCTACTCAATATAGTTTCATATGGACTTTAACACAGGTCTGTTTCGTAGACCAACAAGGAGTTGGACCACTCATCAGTTAGATTCCATGTACACTGTAGCATCGCTGGGGTTTATATACATCAGTAGCGTGATCGTTACAAGATTCAAACTTGAAAAACAATAGTAAAAAAGCATTTGTAAATTTATGATTGGTTGTTGAGGATGCGATTGAACCTAAGGAGAAAATTTCGCTTGTGCCTGCAAGTCGATACGAGTTCATTACGTTTGTTGAGCGTTGCCATGTCCGGTTTATATAGAATATAGAATTTCTCGGTACTACATAGATTACATCGTTTAGTAAGGTTGCTATAAGATTTGGCCTTGGCTAGAATTTTCCAGGAGATTGCGAAGTCTTTCTTTTGATCTTTTAGCTGCCATAGATGTCTACTCAGTTCGGTGTCATTCTTTTTGCTTTCGTTTTTGAATGACATTTGGTGGTTTCGCCATCTCGTCTTGAACTCAGTGGCGGTGAGGCCGACGTACGTCTCTGTGCTTTCGGCGGCCGTGATGTTGGCTTGATACACTACTTCCTTGACTAAGCATTGTCCTTTCAAAGGGCATTTGTCTGGTACTCTGCAGTTGCAGAGTTTGGTCGGTGTTTGTTGTGGAGGTGGTATGTTCTGGCTTAGGATGGTTTTGTTGTGTCCATCGATGATCTGTTTTATGTTTGGTGAACAACTATAACTTAGCTTAAGATTGTTTTTGTTAAACAGTTTTCTTAATTTATGGTTCGGTGGGAAGCACCTCTGGATCAAATTTCGAAATTCTCTTCCTATGTTGGTTTGAACATTTTTACTAAATGGTGGGTTGAACCAAATTATGTTTCTTTGCCTCTTTCTCTTGTGAGTGGTGGATTTTGGTGACTGCTGTGGTGGGGTGAATTTGAGGGTGTATGAATAACCGCTTTTCTGCAACGCTTCTTGGTAGGGCGGTGCTGCCTCTTTAAAGGCTTCATCGTCTGATGAGATTTCAGATAATCTCTTGTTAATTGCCTCAGGGATGTTCTTTATTATGCAAGGGGGATGGTTAGATTTGCTGTGGACATAGAGCGGAGTTGTTGCAGGCTTCGAATATGGCTTGTACTTCTCAGTGGTTAAGTCTAATGTTACGTCAAGGAAATTTACGACCTTTTTGTTGGCCTCAACAGTAATGCGTAGGTTGTTTTTGGCGAACACTTTGCACATTTCTTTTTTGATTTTTTCAATTTTTTGTGGGGTTTGGTCGATTACTGCTAAGCCGTCATCTCTGTAAAGCCCAATTTCCATGCCGTGAGAAATTGCTTTAAGCTGCGAGAGCATGTAGATCCCTACTAATTCGCACGTTTCAGCTCCATCGTAACTACCCATGGTGACATCGAAGAGCGTGCCGGTGTTTCTCTTCTGCCAAGGGTTTCCGTTGTTGAAAAGAAGGGATTGTTTAGCTTGTAAGATTATGTGACTATCATCATCTGAAATGGTCACATAATTGGCTGCGAAGTCAAGGGCACGCTGGAGTAGTGTCTCTGATATGGAAGGGTAGAATTCCACTACATCGAAGGTTATCAAAGCACACCTCTGTTTGTTAGGCAACTGTTTGAACCATTGCAGCACAGAGGAGGTGTTTTTCCACTGGTTTACTCGCGTGACGTTCAGCAGTTTCTTGTTGATACTGTCGAGGATTTGCTTGCTAATCTTTCCGATCTCCTGTTTTGACGGGTTAATTAATCTGCACGTTGGTTTATTCTCAAAATTGTCCTTGTGGTCTTTTAGGGTGATAAAAGCTTCTTTTGTAGCGGTCGTTTCAACGCGGTCGTCAATACGGAGTTTCTCGGTGATTGTTTTCGCTTTCACGTCAATTTTGTTTAATAGGTTATACTCTGCCTTTTTGTAGGTCTTTGTGATGTTGTCATGCAGGAGCTGATTGTACTTGGTGGCTTCCAATTTATAAAAGTTCGTGGATTTATCGGCCTTTACAAATAGGCGGTTGTCCCTTTTAATTGATTTGATGTCTTCATTGAGGTGCTTCCCACCGAACCATAAATTAAGAAAACTGTTAAACAAAAACAATCTTAAGCTAAGTTATAGTTGTTCACCAAACACAACACAGATCATCGATGGACACAACAAAACCATCCTAAGCCAGAACATACCACCTCCACAACAAACACCGACCAAACTCTGCAACTGCAGAGTACCAGACAAATGCCCTTTGAAAGGACAATGCTTAGTCAAGGAAGTAGTGTATCAAGCCACCATCACGGCCGCCGAAAGCACAGAGACGTACGTCGGCCTCACCGCCACTGAGTTCAAGACGAGATGGCGAAACCACCAAATGTCATTCAAAAACGAAAGCAAAAAGAATGACACCGAACTGAGCAGACATCTATGGCAGCTAAAAAATCAAAAGAAAGACTTCGCAATCCCCTGGAAAATTCTAGCCAAGGCCAAATCTTATAGCAACCTTACTAAACGATGTAATCTATGTAGTACCGAGAAATTCTATATTCTATATAAACCGGACATGGCAACGCTCAACAAACGTAATGAACTCGTATCGACTTGCAGGCACAAGCGAAATTTTCTCCTTAGGTTCAATCGCATCCTCAACAACCAATCATAAATTTACAAATGCTTTTTTACTATTGTTTTTCAAGTTTGAATCTTGTAACGATCACGCTACTGATGTATATGATGATATGATGGTACTGATGTGAGGCAGTGTGGCCCAGTGGTTAGAGCGCTTGCCTTGAGATCCGGATATCCCTGGTTCAAGACCCGCTCTAACCACTAGTTGAATTTGTTCCTGGTAGTCCCTGGTTCAACTTCCCAGCTGCACTTGTAAATAGCCAACTGGTTTGCCTCCGGCCAGTTGGGATTCTTAACAGTTGTTGTTGTGTTCTGTTGTTTCGTTGATTGTGTTTCATTGGCCCTGAAAAGCCCCTATGGGGAGCGGTCAATTATGTATGTATGTATGTATGTATGTATGTATGTATGTATGTATGTATGTATGTATGTATGTATGCATGTATGTATATAAACCCCAGCGATGCTACAGTGTACATGGAATCTAACTGATGAGTGGTCCAACTCCTTGTTGGTCTACGAAACAGACCTGTATTAAAGTCCATATGAAACTATATTGAGTAGAAAAACATTGTTATTACCGCTCCATTATTGTTGAGCACTATTCTGGATTTATCAGTGTGGAACTTACCTGAAGTTATATATATATATATATATATATATATACAAGGTTAATTTGGGAACAGAAATCAGCACAACTAAGCAATTAAGTGAGAATTTGGCTCAGCCAGGAATTGAACCTGGGTCTCCAGATTACCGGTCGGATGCCTTAACCACTCAGCCACTGAACCAACCACACTGGGAACACATATTACTGTACAACACATACACAGTTTTGGCCTTGAGATGGTCAGGTCCGAGGAGACAATTTCACACATTCTCTGCAATCAGGATCACGTCACTACTCCCCGGTCGATCGGTGATGCACGGCCATATCCCCCTGGAAATTAACGAAGTTTTTAAGTAAGGTAGGGAGGGGATATATTAGCAACTGATTGCCTTAATTACTTAGGATCACCAGCACTATGAAAATGAAATCACATGAAAATGCCATGAGTTTTTCATGGCATTTTTAGAGTATAATCAGTGCAGTTTAATTACTTATTAATGGCAAATTCATGATCTTAATAATGGGAATTCCATAGTCGTTAAGCCCATGGTTTTTGGTACGTTTCATGGCCATGATAAAACCATTATTTTTGAGAAACTCATACTTTTTTCATGCCATACTTTTCACAGGCTTTTTGTTGCTATGAAAAACCAATGGTTTTTCCAGGATGGAGGGCTGTTGTTTTAATGGACTTTTAATGCTATCCTTTTAACATGAATTTCATGGGGTTTGGTTTTCATGGCCAATGAAATTATCATGAAACCTACAAAAAATGATGGCCATGATAATTTTAATGGTATTTTTAGGCCATTTTCATGTTTTAGTGGCCACTAGGTTTATGATGCCATGAATAATATTCTAGTGCATTTTCATGGTGTTGAAACCATGAAAATGCTGTTTAAACCATCAAATGTCATGATGATACAGCCTAGGCATACCTTTGTACTGTTTTCCTCACAAAAATTAGAACTAGCACTCATAGAAGAAGTGAATGGGCACTAAATATAAAACCATTATGAAAGCCACTAAAAAGTTAAAAAACTTATTTATTCATTTGTTACTGAATCAAGTTACACCCTAGCAAAATATCTCTGGGAATTCCAAATAGTAAAAAATGCTGCTTGGAATTCTAAATTATGCAAATTTGCTTTAAATTACCAGGAATTTCTGGAAATTTCTTGGAATTAGACCAAAGATTTGGGCAATAGCTGGAATGTTCTTGAACAAGGTCAGAAAAATCAAGAAGAATAGCTGAAAATAACTGAGAAATAGAAGTGCACATGTGGAACTCAAGAAACAAGGTTATAATATTCTGCTCCCGTAAAATAATATTCCAGCAAATCAGAAATGTGCTGGAAACGTTTTACTATGTACAAAGAATCCACTGCAGTCAAGCTATTAACAGTTACTACCATACTGTAGCTCAGACAAAAAAATAGAATACATTACAGATTTAAAAGCAGTTAAATCTTTTATTGTATGTACTCAAACATTTAATTCATGTCAAAATCTTTGGATTGGATTCTTGTTTTAAATTTAAATGAACAAAAGCTCTTAAACATTTCAGATAAGTCACAGAACTACAACAAGCCTGCAAAGAGAGATCCCCAAGTGTACATCAAACCATAACTGTCAAGGAGACAGAATTGCCTGCTTAGCATTTTTGTCTGCTGTAAAGGACCTTTCCTTGCTGTCCCATCAAATAATTTTTTTTTCAGGAAGTGTCTCTTCATACTCTTCATGGCAACTAAAAAAAAATAACGTATATAAACTTCAATGATGCAAGTAGTGATTCCTCTAAATCACTGATCATTTCTATTCTAAAAGTGTGTCTCTTTACTTACAAACATCAATAATAGCTTTCTCAGGTAATTTCTGCATTGATTACAGTACATAGTTAAAGTGACAGCATTTAGCATTTTTACGATAAGAAATGGCCGTTCTTATACTAGAGACGCAAAATGCGTCTTGTGTTAGTCTTTATACTATACGAATTTAACAGACGCAGAAAAAATGTTTGCCCAAGTTCATCCCAGACGAATTATGCGTCTCCAGTATAAACATGGCCAGTCTTTTGTCATGTATAGAAGGTTTCACGGTCGCCAACGTCATCTTGGTAGTGGGGCAAACATGGCAAAATTTACAGTAAATGAGTGGGAAAAATCGTGATTTTGATGCTCGATAACTCGAGGAAGGTTGATATTCTGAAATTTCTGTGAATTGCAAACTAAAGATATTAACTAAGAGAGTTAACCGATTAAATTTGATGGGCATCGATTCGCTGAGAAGCGAGAAATTGTCTTTTTAATTTTTCATACAAATCCTTCTAAATTTTCCTGTGAACGGCTCCATTTTACAGACAAATATATGAAAAATAAAAATTTTATTCGCTTATAGTTAACGCTTACCTTTTTACTTCAATTGTTGTAAGCATTTCCTTGCCTGGATCAGCATTAAAGGGTAACTAACAAACCAATCGTCACCATAAATTTGTGATCGTTGATATGAACGTTTGAATAAAACCGCTCAAAATTCGCCCAAGAGCTAAAGAGCCTGGACTGGTTACTTAGGTACTTCATGTATCCCCAGTTATAGTCACCACTGACTGCTGACCAAAACGAAAACGGCTCACTAGTTTCCAGTCTGGTTCCTCACGTGCTATCCAAGATGGCGGAGGATAACAATCTTTCCAATGCATGATAGTCAGATTCATTATACATTGACAAAAAATGAGCAAGATTCGAAAGATACTGGAGTTCATTGAAACGATTAAGTGCTGACTTGGAGTGTATAATTTTCAAGAGTAATCCATCCTTCATGTTCCTGTTCGTCTTAAAGTTAAAGGCTGATCGTGAGCGCATCAAATAAGGTAATCCGTTGCTGATATTTCGATTTCTCACATTTTATGGAGTGCATCAGAATAAAAGCTTTCTTTTTCATTTATCCGTGTACACAGTGACTTTATGTTAAAAGTTTGGAGCCTTTAAGGGACACTGCTTAAGCCAAGTACATGTATTAAGAAGAGTCAGTTATCTCAAAAGACATGCTTTGAATAAGACCAAACCTTGTAAAATTCAAGGCACTAGATGGAATCAAATCCTAAAAGGGCACTTAAGCTTTAATTGTTGTCTCACTGGACTATGCAGTACTATTGCAAAAAATTCTCCTAAGAATTTTAACTCACTCAAGTTGAGTCATTGAATGGAATTCCTAAAGATTTCCTTAAATTCCTAGTCCACAGTACCCTTTTTGCTTTTAATTCCCAAAAGTTCCCTAGAGTTCCAACTCAGTGAGTTTTGCTAATGCCACAATTTGGAATTCCTGGTTTTTGGATGCACCAGTTTTTGGAAATCAACCACTCTTCACTTAAAGAAACTCACTCATACCTAAATTGCACTAAACAGCCAGTTAGTGGCTACATGAGTCCATGTACCACTTGCAATTGTGACATCATAACTTTTTTCATTACCAGATGTCTTATCTTCCATTTGGACTTAAATATGCAGTATTTAAGTGTTTGTATGTGGCTTAGAATTTGACCTTTTATTATTTGGTAATCTCAGTGAGCACTACAGCATGTTTGTAGAAAGGTAGGAGGTGTCCATTTAAGGAGGTTCAACTTAATAGCTAGTAGCCAACAGGTACTATAGTAGCTGTAGAATAGAAAGACTGTGATGAAAAGTCATGAACATTAAACATTGTAGAACGTATAAATGAGGTGCAGAGTAAATGTTTAGTGCAAATGACAGTTTCTAACATACAAAAAGAGTAAATTATACTGTAGTTTAAAACCATTTCTCTGCTTATAATTTTGTACTAGTTGCAATGGTTTTCAGTGTCTTTTCAGGGTCATGAAAATCGTAGAACTAGTAAGTTTACCATGAAAATTCAGTAATTTATTTTCACTGCTTTGTCATGGTATAGGTACCAAAGGCATTATTTTCATGGGCTATTTGAGGGCCATGAAAACAAATTCCAATTTGATTCAAGACATTTTAATGGAGTGAATAATTTTTACAGTATTTTCATGGTGCACAAGGAATATCAAGTAAGCACCATGAATTTTGTAAATGCAGTTTTCATGGCCATGAAAATAAAGATAAACAGCTTTTTAGGGCTATTTCACGACTTTTTCACAAAAGCTGGTTTCATAGTGCAGCCTATTCCCGTTTGGATGGCGATTCATTAGGCATTTCTGAGAAATACAACAGACAAGGTTAATTTGGAAACATAAATCAGCACAACTAAGCAATTAAGTGAGAATTTGGCTCAGCTGTACTATATATATATATATATATATATATATATATATATATATATATATATATATATATATGGCTTTATAGCTCAACCTCCATCCTAGACATCAGCACTGCACTGATGAGGCCCAGAAGGCCGAAACAGTACTGTCTGCAGTTATATATATATATATATATATATATATCTATCTAACTGGATTTGTCAAAACAAGCCAATTTTGCTGCCTTCACAAACCTAAAGAAAAGCTACCCTCCCCACCCCTGTGCTTTGGT
>NC_090894.1:33069937-33072437 GCF_036669925.1 Montipora capricornis
AATGATTTCATTGTATCAGTACATTACATAATTTTGCATTTTCTTATTTCGTAAACGTCCTCCTGAAAGCAACCAGTCGACTCGATCAGCCAGTTGAAAATTGTTTGACTGATTTGACATGGTTGTTTTTTTTCCGTAACATCGAAATTATTTTATCGCCAGCTTTTTTAGCTTCCATGGTTGTTTCCTTGATACTTGGGGTGTGTTTTACAGTTTCTTTAATCGCTTTGTCTAATGCTCTTACCACTGGTTTTTCAAATATATCAGAAACAACACCTTCGCCACATACATGCTTTTTAACATATCGACCCTTTTCAGGATCATATCTTGTCTTAAATTCACGTTTCATTATATTATTAAGTTATATTATCACGTTATTATGCTACATTAAGGGTATGATGATTGTGCTCCTTGTCTAAAAATTAGTGTCATAAACCAGTTGATACCATTTAATCGATACATCTGCCAAGACCATCTTTCACTGTAATTCTCATTTCCGAAATTATTGTAGTCGAAATGGGACTATAAAAAGTTCGACGGTAAATGGATACTGATCGTGTTAAATTATCGGTTGGTATGACAGCAAGAGTATCACTTCTTTTACCATCTACGAGGCTGTCAGATACAATATCACAACCAATAACAATCGAATCGACACTATTAGTTATTAGTTATTAAGTATTAGTTATTAGTTTATCAAAGCCAACTAAGTCACCAAAATTTGAATTTCTCATATAAAGCTGCCATCTGCTTTTCAATTCAATAACAACCTTATAACTTGATAATATGAAAGACAATTTATTGCCTGCTTTGTCATCAGCATTTCGTTCTAAAATCTCTTCAATATAATAGTGTATGTCATCATAAGAATACATTCCATCGGTAAAATTTATGTTTTCCCATGTATTTCCATTATCAGCAGAGTATCTTTTGAATCGTTGTTATATTTGGCGCTAATATTATGCCATGAAAAAGTCATTGTAGCTCTATCAAAAGCCAAATCGTAATGCTATCTCTATCAAGCTTTATAACAGGATTAAATTTTAAGAAATAAGTATAATCGTTCTCTGGTAAAACGTTTAAAAAGACTATGAGCTTTCGACAGACTGAACTGCTGTCTTCAACGGATAAAAACGCGTAAAGAATAAAAGCGAAAGAAGTTTAAATATAACGAAAAATTCGCATAAGTTAAAGGATAAAAGCACGTGGTAGAAAGAATGTTGAAAATGCTAAGAAAATTAGTGTTTCTTTAAGAGAATGTGATATTGTCTAGGGAGCGGGCACGGATTATTGTCCGCCCCAACGGTTTTTGCCGTGTGCCATGACTCCAATGTCTTTCTACTCGGATTGTTCGCCTTGTCAATGATTTTAGAGTTGTCGAAGTCAATAGCATGATTAAAAGTCCACGCGTGTTTTGCGATATTTGAGCCTTTAGTACAATGCTTTAAGTTCCTCATGTGTTCTTTTCTCCTAGTAGTAAAGGATCTTTTTAGTTTCACCAATGTAGCTCCAGGGGCAAGATGCGCATGGAATTTTATAGATGACATTGCATTGGTCGTCTTCGGCAGGGATAGGGAAATGCTGTTGTAAAGTTTTTACTGGTCTGCTGGTGACTTGGATGTCGTGTTCCTTGAGGATTCTTGTGAGAGGTTCCGTGATGCCTTTGATGTAGGGAAGGACTGCATAGTTGCGTCGGTTTGTTGGCTCAGCCCATTTAAAGAACACGCCGACAGCCTCTTCTGGAGTAGGTGTAGGTGGTGGAGGTCTCGCTTTCTTTCTTATAACATCAGCAGCGATTTGTTTGGGGTAGCCGTTGGAGTGTAAAGCGGCGCAAACACGAGCAGTTTCACGGGTCTTTCCAACTTGTGTGATGGGGAGATTCAAAGCTCTATGCAGGAGTGTCTCTGCGGTGCTGATTTTATGTTTCCTGTCATGGTGTGAATGGAAGTCAAGATATCTATCCGTATGTGTGGGTTCGCGGTAGATGTCGACCAAAAGTTTCCATTATCGCGCGAAATGAGGATGTCAAGAAAGGGTAGTTGGCCGTTGGACTCGTGTTCGATGGTGAAAGAAATATGCTGATCGATTGAGTTCAATGAATCGTGGAAGGAGGCAACAGCGTCCTTCTTAATAATGCAGAAACTGTCGTCTACATATCGCTTCCAAAATTTCGGCGAGACAGTAGTCGCGTTGATTGCTGTTTTTTCGATTTCTTCCATGCATAGGTTGGCTACTACAGGGCTGACGGGGCTACCCATAGCACAACCGTGGATTTGTTTGTAGGTGGTGTCATTATAAACAAAAAAGTTATTGGACAGCACAAAATTCAGTAAGGAAATTATGTCCTCGATGTCTAGGTTGGTCCTGGAATGGAGAGACGAATCATCCTCTAATTTCATCCTGGTATAATCGCAAGCTTTGTCGACAGGGATGGCGGTGAATAGAGACACCACATCAAAAGAAAACCATTGTTTAGTCATCTTGGAAGTTAACGTCGCCT
>NC_090894.1:33077437-33079937 GCF_036669925.1 Montipora capricornis
GAATCATCAACCTCAATATGCTACTGAAGGACAACAACTAATAATTATCTAAATTAGGGTTGGGCCGAGCCGAATTTGTCCTTGTGAATAACACCTCACATACCCACTGCCTGCTCCCGTTCTGGCCTTGTAGTTCAGTCGGTAGAGCAGTGGTGATCTAATCCGAAGGTTGTGGGTTCAAATCCCACCCTGGTCAGAGTTTTTCTCTGTCCTTGTGTGGGCCCAATTCCAATACTAGGGTTGATCTCTGATGGAATAATTGGGCATAAACTTCACAGTAGTGTTAGGCCTCATTCGTACTTGGAATCATCAACCTCAATATGCTACTGAAGGACAACAACTAATGATTATCTATCTTGAGTATATTTATTAGATCATTTTAACGCACTTCATTTTTTTTTAAACGTATAGATTTATTTTGTGTTGGTAATTTTTAAAAAGATTTTGGTATAAATTTTTGAAATAATTTTTGAATTTTTTTTTTTTGGTGGTAATTTTTATTGTAATTTTCATTTGCTATTTATGTATTGTAACCCGCTGTGAAATATTTTTAAAAATATATAGATTAATTTCAGTGCTGGTATTTTTAAAACACGCTAATTATCTTTTTAAAAGCATAGGCAAAAATTTTAATATTAAATTTATTTCAGCTCTTAATTGTTGTATTTTATTGTTGTATTTATTGATGATTTTTTTTTAGTAGGAATTTGTCTTTGGGGGAAAAAATTGCCAAGGTCAAATTTCAAGGTCAACTTATTAAAACAGTTTTTTATTAAAACACAAAAACAGATTTATTATTTGATTTACTATTTGATTTATTATTTGAATTATGTGCTGATACCCCCAGTTACTATATTACTATTACTGGCTTGAATATCTCGACTTAGTTTAATTTTTAAATGTCTTTATGATCATATTGATCTAACTCACTCATTTAATTACTATTTTTCCCTTGTTACGAGTCAGACGCGTCAAGCATGGTCAGGGCTAAACTTAAAGATTAATAATAATCGTGCATTAACTTTTTAGGACTTCTATTTTAATAGGATAGCAAATTTGTGGAACAATATACCTAATGAATTTAGGCAGGCTGAGTCTATTGACTTTTTTAAGCGTAACTGTACAAAGTCAAGCACAGGTTACTGCCTCCGAACATATTTGATTTATTTAGTGGCACTCTATCTGGGTGCATCCTCAGGAACTCAGATTTTCATATATCCAGAATCTATTCTGTCCACTATGGCAAACATTCCATAAGATATCTCGGACCATTTTTGGAGTCAAAACTTGGACATAGCGACAGAAAAATGCCAACTTTAACATTATTTGTCTAAGACATCCGCAGAAAAGACCTGGCGAACCTACTTTCACATTACGTCTGTACAGGGAATTGTCTGAGATGTGTTTAGGATTTAAGACATATTTAAAGTTTGTATATAGTTGTATAGGTAGAAATTATTATATTTTAGTCTGTATTTTAAAACATAAAAGGAATTCTTGATATGTTTACATACTGTAACAAGTGAGAGCAAATTTTAACTTAGCTTATTTTATTAGTAATTTTATTGGGTGTGTCCACGATTGGTCGGCCTCTGGGCTGACTACAAGTTTTAGACACTTAAATTAAGTTTATTGATTGATTGATTCGAAAACCTTTTATTTTCTCTAACCCTACAGCCAGTAATAAGAACACAGCCCGCTTTTTGGCTAAATCTGTACATTTATTTTATTGTTGTTTACATCAAAGTCTGGTGCAATTGGATAAAGGGGCCTAGTTTCTAAACAAACTGGGTGCTGCGTCGGTGGCAGAGTGAGACACAAAAATAAATTAAACATTTTAGAGAAATTGGAAAGCTGACGTTTCTAGCGTTAGCCCTTCATCAGAGTATGGGTAGTTAGCGTTCTTTATAGTACTACGCCATTAGTAGGGATATACCAACGTAGATAACAAGAATAAAGTAGTTAAAAGAAAAGCGTTCGTTAATTCCGTGGTGAGTGAGGGAGGCAATCAGCACTTTTTAGGCTTCGGTGTTGTCCTAGAATGATTGCAAGGTTGAAGTGCCGAGTTACTGGTTTTGATGCTTCCTTGTCGTATTCTTCCACGCCTCACCGATGTTCACAAAAGTGGTCTCCTAGTCTCCTCCCTGTTTCCCCAATGTATATATTTTCGCAAACTGTGCATGTTACCCAATAGATTGCATTTAAAGTGGTGCATGTGAAGCAGTCAACGATTCAGTTAACAGATGACTTCGGTCCTGTTATTTTTTGCGCATTGCGTATTAAGGCACGCGCAGTAAAAAATTACCCGGTTGATTGTCAGGTTTTGTGTGCTAACTTGAAAACTACATATGCTCTCATCTTGTTTCAATGAAAGGAGTGGAGGCCGCGAAACAAAACATGTAAAATCTAACTTTTGCACTTTCAGTAGTTATAAAAGAAGATAAAAATGATTTCTTTTTATTTTCTAATAAGTGAAAAAATGCATATCAGGATATGGAAA
>NC_090894.1:33084937-33092437 GCF_036669925.1 Montipora capricornis
TGACTGACTGACTGACTGACTGACTGAATGACTGTCTGACTGACTGATTCATTGATTGATTGCTTGGATGATTGATTGACTGACTGACAAGGAAGTGGACTGACGAATTGCTCTTAAAAGACTGAATGAGTACATTAGCTGACGGCCTAGCAATAACAGAGCACCCACTGGGTAAGAGCGCAATATTATACATCAAAAAATTCGTCGGTTCTGATCGGCTGAAAAAGATTACATTTCTCATGTAAGACAGGTGCAAATTTGTAACAGGAATGCAAATTACAAATGAACGCTTTTGCAAGGTTGAATGACTTTTGAACGATAGACTTGTATAAAAGTTTGAATTTGAAAAACGTTGTAGTCTGTTTCAACCTATCACTTAATCAGGGTTTTCAACTGTTTTGTAAAGTAGCGGACATACTTCTGAAAGCACCGGACGTGAATGTTTTCTTGGCGCCGTAAGGCGCCTCGCGAGCGCCGAAGGCGCAAGCACCTAGGGGGGTCTGGGGGCATGCTCGCCCAGGAAATGTTTAAAATAGAATACTCAGAAACGCCATTTCCAGCGTTTCTGGAACCAAGGAAACAGTTTCCTAGGCAATGCTGGCGCTCACTAAAATTCTCTTTAAAAAGTAAATTACTGAATGAAAATGGTCAGTTGGTAGGATGATCACTGTCTGTGTCACAGTCCACCTCGCAAAGCCCAAGAGCAGCTGTGGCTATTTCTACCTCCTGTGAGAGAAAGAAATGAATAGCAACCGAGTAAGCACTCAGATCTTTTAAGTTTTAGCAGCAGCTTGGTTCAGTTAAAACACTTTTGAAGCTCGCAAAAAAGCTATTAGGTAATGACTCTTTACGTGAATAGCTGTAGTCGTGTAAGTAACCTCTTCGGTGCGAGCATCAGCATCAACCTCGTGGTCTTCAATTTCATCTACAGCCTCTTCACTTTCATTGCCATTCAGCCTCTCTCCTTCTGAAGCACGTGTTTCACTGACCGACTCAACTTCAGGCACCTGCAAATTTTAAACCGTATTGTTGTGAGCATATGACCATACAATACACTGCATCACTATTCAGGAAAAATGTACCGTTATGTTACAAGGTTCTGTCAAAATAATGAGCACCTTGCTTTCCTTTGGTGAACGAGGCTTACGTCTGTTCTTTGCGGACAACCAGATTTCTGCCGCCCTTCGGACTATGTCAGTACACTCCTCTGTCCCAAACGATGGACCGTTGATGCTCACATGCATAAGTGCATTTAGCATGTCATCAGTGAGTCGACTTCTCATTCTTGTTTTGATGCGTTTAATAGCACTTCCACCTCTTTCAGGCCAACAATTGCTAAGGGGCATCGTCCATACAGCTTCCGCCACCATAAGAAGTTCTGAATAGGTATCCTGGTAGGTCTTGCGCGCGCAAGCAACGTTTGTAAGGTTCAGTCTGTTGTGGTGAGAATGTTGGTATCTTCAGGGCTTCTGTCATTCGGCTGCAACAGAGTTTGCGGCACTTGTTTCTTCCAAGCAACCATTTCAAACTTAAAATTCTCCCATTGTGCGAGTAATTTTGCAGACTTCGTTTTCTTTTCCTCTTCTTCTTTTGTGCCATAGAAGTGGTTACTGATGATTTTTATCTCTGCCTGGTCATAGTCTTCAAATCCCGGGTCACTTTCATTTGGAAGATCAGCGATATCGAAGATGGAAAAGGCGCTAACTTGGGGTAAAGTGGGTTCAAGGCGATTGTTGATGTTGTCTTGCAGGGCCACAAATGTAGCGGATCATGAGAGAACACAGCTCTTGCATCTTGTTGCCTGAAAGCGTTAAACCACAACGGTTAAGCCTTCCATTCTGAGCGAGGTCGTTCTGCAGCTTTTTCAAACATTTCTTGTCCTCTTTAAGCCTGTTTAGTTTTGCATGTGTGGCTTTGATTGCAGGAAGCAGGGGTGAGAAGTTTACGTTTCCTCGTTGAAAACGCTTGCTTAATTGTGATAATACTGGCAAGACATCGTGGAGGATGTAAATGGTGCCGATGAATTTCACCTTTTTCATTTTTTTCAGGAGACCATCCGCTGCTGATCCCGTTGGTTCAGTTTTAAGCTGCTCCAGCGTTTCGATTATTGCGCAGAAATCCGTAAATACCGCCTCTACCGATTTATCTAATGACAACCAGCGTGTACGACAAGCCTTCTTCAGCTTTTTTGCTACCTGCTTCCTCCCCGTCGAATTTAGTGTAAGGTTCTTTATGCACTCTTGCACTTTAAGATACGTTGCAATGCGCTTTGCAGAATTGTCGAATAGCTTCCGCAACTGGTTCAACTGTAGTTCACAGTGGGCAATGTAGTCAAGGGTATCTGCAGAGCTAGCACAAGCAAGAGCAAGTTTGTGTGCTAAGCAGTGGAAAGACAGGATCAATGGGTTCTCATCTTTTAGAAGCTTTGCCACCCCGTTTCTGGCCCTAGTCATAACAGACGCACCGTCAGAGACAAAGCTGCGCATGATTTGTACCTCTAACCCAACGGATTGCAACTGTTTTTTACAAAGAAGGCAAAACATACCCTCATTTGCTTGAAAAACAAGCCACCAAATCCCCGTTTCAGGATCATATGCTTCTGGTCTACTAAGCATAGAATGCTGGAATTTTGAAACCTTTTCGGTTGGGGATTTGACACTATATACAAGTTCACAGGTGTGTTTAATACCACACAGGTTTTGCTGGTGCACATCTACGTCAGGGAAAGTGTTGTTCAACATAATTGTCTCCCTTTCTTTATCGCAAGAAGATTGAGAAGGTCCTTTACTTGTTTGAGGACTCTTTCGGAAAGCAGTATTTGAAGAGGAACAACTTGGCTTTTCAATCTCATTACTACTTGCAGGCATTGGATCACAGTTTGTTGCCTCGGACAGGCTTTCTTCATCTATGGTTGCTTGCGTTAGAATTTCCCCTAAATACACCAATATTTTTGTCAATTCATTTCTACTGAATGATCACTGTTGTCTGTGTTCAAAGTTGACATTATCAAGGATTTTATGAACCAGCGTCTGCCGATGATAAAATCGACATCCATGAATGAAATCCTTTCGTGCGTGAAACTAGGCGAGTAATTTTAGTTCCGGTTTCCGGTTTCGGTTAAGTCTTTGTTTGACCCGCGTGACCGCCGAAGCGAAGTATCATCGGGCCGTGAGAAAAAACTTCTGGTACCCAGGGTATCACTTTTGAGATCGCCAGTGTTATTTTTTTCGTTTGTCTTAAGATAAAATCTTTCAGTTTTTCTCTATTTCAAAGTCCAAGTCGTATTTTGATTGTTGGATAAGGGAAATATAAACTTAACCTTGTAAATAGTGACCTCATTAGCAAAGGGCAGCCGTGAGACATTGTTTTGTTTTCTTCGGTCAGGAGAAAATTACCATTTTTACTGCTCACAGCGCAGTACAGTGAAACACTCATTCAGAATAATCATGCCCTTCAACTTACCTTGTTTTCTCTTGGCCGTCGGGACTAAAAACTCGCTTATCCTCTTCATTCTTTCAACAGTTTGACTAACACAAGTTGCGTGTTTTACCTGGGGATTTCCCTCAAGACTTGGCCGAGCAGGAATGAGAACGAAATAGTCACTTCATTTCCGTTTAAATGAAGAGGGGAAACCAATAAAATATCCCGCCGCTCAATAAGCAAAGAAAAAAGAGTTATATGGCCGTTTTGAAGAATGTAATTGATTATTCTGTTATCCTCTAGTCAGTATGTTCATGAGATGCCTTAGTAAGAAAAATATATAATACAGTAGTAAAAAAAATCGCCAATATTGATCTCAAACCCTGAAACCCTGCTTAATACGGAAGAACTATTCATTTCAATAACAGAATTATATCCAATGCCATTGCTATGATTTACTGAAGAGTCTAAAAACACCTCTTGATGGATGCTATTGAAAACACTTTAAAGTTATTATTTTAATGATTAGAGAGTTAAAGCTTCGTTCGACAAACGTGTGATGACCGGTAGCACGTGACCATTTTCCTCACTTTCGAAACGCCTGCTTTTCGCAGATTGCCATTTTTAGCTTGACGGGCATTGCTTTTATGCTAATCAGGAATTTTGGGAAGAAAAGTATTCTTGTAGATGATTGTATGACTTAGCACTCATTTTTGAATGTAGAATTTAATGAACAAACTTGAACGTGTCGTTTTCCTTTGTTTTTGTTTGTTTGGACAATTCAAACCATGTTGCATAAGGCCATCGGTATTTGGTCACATGATGACAGTGAATTTGCGTTTTCGCTCGTACTCACAGATTGTAGCGTATCTTGTCCTTCAAAGCGTTTTTTGTTCGATATCCTGCACAGAATGTATGTTGTATCGTCTGTGGTATATATATATATTTTTTTATTAGTTGTTCTTTAATTGTATTTGTCATCTATTTTTATTCTTTCTTAGTTTTCACTGTCCTTGACGAAACAAAAATAGCTTTCGATGCCACGAGGTGGTGGTGTTTATACGAGTAGAAATTAAAGCTTACAAACGTCAATTTAACGCGTCGAATTATTGTGCGGACACAACACTCATGTCACGGGCCATTATCGGAGTTTTATGGAAAACTAATACTTAACCTCTCTACTGTTCAATTCAATGTAAACTTACAGGCCCAGATTCAACGAAGACCAAGTACATCTCTTGCCTGGTTACCCAAAACAGGTTTCTCAAGTTCCTCTTTTGGCCGTCATAGCATTTTACTTACAGACTCCCCCCGGATCACTAAGCTCCGTGATAAACAAGAATGTTTTAGTGGCAATTGTGAAGTCGTCTGTGGCGGAAATCTCCTCTACTATCAATGCAAACATCTCAAATGTGCGACAACTCTTTGACGACACAACCACAACAACATCAACAAACACCTCACCAGTAACGCCAACAGTACCACCAGGAGACAAGAACCCCAATACCACGCGAAATGCTATAATTGGTGGTGTTATTGGTTCTGTTGCGTTTGTCATCGTCATCGTCGTTGTTTGGTGCCTGTGCAAATGGAAAAAGCGGTAAGCGGTCTGACAAACACCCTTGACTCGTTATGTAGAACATGTCAAGGTTTAGTAGTAGTTTTTCAGACCCCTTTTATTTCCTTATTGGGCTAAAACAAAACGTCAGACACAGTCGAAATGACAGCAACGACGGCATCGTTTGAACATGCCACAAAACAGGATATTTATAAGCAATCTTCCAAACAATGCGTACCAAATTTTGAGCTAAACATTTTAACAAGATAAATTTGAGGGGTTTTTTTTATTCTTTCTATTAATATTTAACGCCATTTCTACCACTTTTATTCACAGGCTATCATATTATCAGGGGGTGACCTTTATCCTCTCCCAGTTGCTCGACAGGAAAGAGATACCATGATGACTTTAAAGTTTCTTTAAAAAAAACTAAAAGCTACCTATTTGACTTTCTCTTAAAATAAAATAAAAATAAAAATAAGATTTTGTTTTGTTAGGTGTCTGCAGGTCAACAGCGAAATATCGCATCGTGGCGAGGAAAAGAACGATTCTTTACGCCTGGAAATGGACCGTGTAACGCGTACTGAGGATATTGGAAACTAAAACGACGATTACCCGTAAGTAAACACCATCATATTTATACAAATGAATTTTAAATAGGATGTAACAACAATTAATGAACAATACTCTGAACTAGACGCTCCAAAAAGCGAACACTGGGTGCCTGTGGTACGTGTTACACAAAAACACAAGGAACTGAATTGGGTGGTATTGAACTGCAGGGTTCCAGTTAATCTTTTCAAGTTGGGGGTCATTAAGACCATTTGAGGGTCACTCACATGTCGCGCCACACGTTCACACCTTTAATTATTTTGTAATGTCCTGTCCCATTTTGAGGTCTTTTAGTTTTTATGCTTTGGTAATAAACACGCTCTTGAGTAAAATTCACTCGTTTCCGCCTTCTGTAAATAGATAATCTCCAAAAAAAAAATTGCTCTGACGGACGTTTTCCAGCATGTCATGCATGTCTTGCAGTTGCACTAAGCAAACGTTTATTGCACACACTAAAAAAGGACTGAAGGTGTTGTTTCCGCTTCATACTTCCTCTTATTGTTAGTCTAATCTGATGCCAGGTCAAAACATTGTTTGGCTTTAAGTTTGCAGCAAAATGTACCGTAAAAGCCAGGCCCGGGTTGCTCAAAGCATGGTTAGCGCTAACCAGTGTTAAATACCATGGAAACCTGTAGGTTTCAAAACCTCTTAACCAACGGTTGAACAGAAAAAGACAAGCCAGAAGACAGATGAAGTAAAAAATAACATAGTTTTTATATATAGCTCTGAATCGAATTCTCATCGAAAGATTAATGACAATCAATCGTAAAAAAAGGAAGAATTTCTGCAGTCTCTGACTTTTATGATGTTTTGTCAAAAAGAAGAAATTGATCACGTGCTACGCAACCATAAAGGTGCACGCCATCACCTTGAGTCAACTGAATGAACTACGGGAAAGAATGTTAATCGTTCGTCGTTTTCAGAGTAAAAGAACGTCTTTGGTTTTTAATTTCGTTGTAATATTTAACTGAATATTTACATTTCATCCGTCGGGTCAGGAAGCCTTCTTTGTCGGGTTCCTGAGAACGTATCTATTTTGACTTCATGGTGAACTATTTACACAATCGCGAGGTTGAGTGGCCATGTAATCGAAAATCGAAACATCCGTGAGGTACAAAAAGAGACTTGCGAATTATCGCACATCACAATGCTGGCATGCACAAAAGCAGAAGAAATGGTTAATAAATATGAAGTTTGTTACTATCTGAGTGTTTTTATGTTAGTAAAGGGATATATTGTCACGCAAATGATGTAATTTCATGACGCTCAAAATTCGCAAAAAGCGTCAGTTTCAGGTAAAAAATCTTTGCACTTGCAAGTCGTAGCGATAAATTGGATTAACCAGGAAGTTAAAGAAATATTGTTAGCTTCCCAAATAAATTTCATTTTACACTACAATGGCAAAATCATTTGTCAGAGAAATAAAATTCCTGTCTCCACGCGTATCACATTTCAACGCACGTATGCAAATTTGTTGACTCATTTTCACCGCGTCCCGATAGCCGCGAAATTTTTCTTCTTTCAAATATTAACAAAAATATTATTTCTCGTCAAGCGTTCCATCTTTTATGTTCAAATAACCGCTAAAAATAAAGATTTTTTAACGATCTATCCGTAGATATTTTTTCATAATTTAATATTCTCTGTCAAACTTTGCACAACAATCAAATCACAAACGCACGCAACAAATTCAGTAGCATCTACCTCTTCGTCGAATTCTCATGCTTAACACAGGAATTTTTAGTTATTTTGAAAATCTGTCTCTATTCGTTAGCAATCATCCTTTCAAATTTCAGAGAAATCGACCGGTCCGCGAATATTTTACAAGTTTTTTTTCAATGGGATGTCAAAAGGCCAAGTGGATAATATGCATGATAGGGCAAGTTCGGGCGATCAAGATGCGCGTGTGA
>NC_090894.1:33097437-33099937 GCF_036669925.1 Montipora capricornis
AAAAAATTAATTACGTAGACAACTGGCATTTAGCAAAGGCTAATCGAGGCGATTTGTACCCGCATAACGTGAAGTCGGGTGGGTGAACACTCACTAGGGTGAGGACATGACTTCTACGTTCCTGACCAATGACTCATAGAATTCCAATCAAACTTCACCTCAGTTACAGTTAAGTCTCTTTAATATTCTAATTCTATTTCGTCATTGGTCTACGTCACCACGAAATCACGTGAGACTTTAAAGCAGTGTGACAATGAAACAATTGAAAGCCAAAATATAACATTTTATTGAGAAAAACAGATTCGTTTATACTTGATCTTGAAAAAAAAAACTTTTATGCATCTACTAGCCGAGTCCTTGTGAACTGGTTTAAACGGTTTAACATTAAAATAACGGTTTAAGCCACAACTATTGTTTAAGGCATCTTACATCATTAGACACTGTCTGGAGTGTAGGCTTTTAAAAACAAGTGGTTCCTGGTGCTTTCCAGGTTTAGATGTTTTAAGTAATGCGGATATCTGAAGCAATACATGATCATCACTCGTATTCAAAGCAATAATTTTAAGGCTGTGAATTGTCTGACAAAGTTGCCCAAAAAGGAACATAGTTAACACACATTTCAGGGTAAGGTCCTGGAGACCCATTTCGTCGTTATCACCCAGTGATTTTATGCATTGTAGCACATCATCAATGTTCCATGTATTTCTTGATAATGAGGCAATAAGGGCCTTGATTCGAATAAACCTTTTAAGAATCTTGTTTCTAGAGGATGATGGCCAAATGAGTGTCCTCGTAGGAAAACCACAGTGGAGAGAGCACTCCTTGCACTGTTAATTGTACTGTAAGGACACCCGTCCTTGTACAGTATATAAAGAAAATCAATACCATCTGCTCCAGTAGCAGTAACATCCCACTCCGACAAGTGGCATGCAAGGAGCTGGTCTGCTGGAGTTGTTTGTGAAGTGGATGCAAAATTTCTGCATGTGCTGGTAAAAACAATGTTTGAGCCATCCATGGATAACAATAGAGGAAAAGATTAACATGGACATAGGATGTGGCATTAAGTTTGAGTTGGCCAGTTGGCAACAACTAGTATGCCAGTTGCTTCCTCGCTGTATATATTATGGAAGGCTCTTGGAATAATACAGAAAGGTGGAAAAGGGTAAAAAGGCTCCATCAGATCTACATGAAAGATACTTCTCAACCTGAAAATTAAGTCTACAGGCAAATAGATCGATATTAGGCTAATTCCAAATCGCTTCATTACATCCATGTAGAGAGACCTATCAAGACACCACTGTTTCCATCCTTGATAACCGGGATTCTTTATCAGCTTGAGTATTTGATCTCCCACGAATGTATGTACAGGTAACAGGGAGCCAAACTTTGTGCTGGATACGCCATTCCCATATCTCCTTAACTAGCCTACTGTTTGCAAAGGACTGACAAGTGCAAAAGCTGTACTGTGATAAATCATGAGGTTAATGTGCTTCCCTGATAGTGGTCCGGAAATTACTTTAATGCAACAGGGCAGATAATAATTAATATCATGCAGAGCTTCTTTTGGGGTCAAGTTCTCTCCTGTTGAGTGACCATCAACAATGCTCCCCAAAACAATCAGAGATGCATCTGTGGTCACTGTTACTGTAGGTTGTCTCCATGGTTAATTACATTCTATGCCGTTGGGAGAGACTTAATCCACCAGTTTATGTCTGATATGGCCTCAATTGAGATGGTCATAGATCCATCAAAGTTAAAGAACAGGAAGGCTTAAAAACATAAATTATATAAAGTAGAATAAGCGCTCCCCGCAGGAAGCTACAGCTATTCGAGGCGAGCAGTGGTTTTAACGAATATTCCCTTTAACTTTCAAAGCTAGGAATTTCTCCATTTCAAGTGTTCTATAATGCAGAGGCCCATACGTAATCCCAGGGAGACTGGATGTCATAAGCGCCAGGACTGCTGCTACTTCCGTTAGTGCATGGGTGCCGGGTTTTAATAGTTGTAGACAAGGATCATTTAACTTTTGAGCCCCATATGGAGTTAGTGTGATGGTCATGTGGTTTGAATTTAAGATAAACCCTAGGAGTACAATTTCCTGAGTAGGGATTAGAACAGATTTTCCTTGGTTTACAACAAATCTATGTCTATCTAAAAGAAAACAATGTTTCTACAACAGCGTTGATGCAGGCATTATAGTCATCTGCTGCAGGCCAAGTATCATCTAGATATGCGACAGGTGTGAAAACATAGGCTCCAACGATTTGGTAAATTTACTTGGACATGGTGCCAAGCTTTTAGGAAAGACGCTTATACAACTGTCCCTTCCAGCAAAATGTCAGATTCTTTTCTTTGATAAAATGGGTTTATGAGGTCTACGTAATATGAATCCTTGAGATCAATGGATGGCATATAAGTATAACAACATGGTTTCATATGGCATACAGCATTCCATATAGTGTCCATTTTTAAATGTTGATGTGTGATTATTTTATGGAGT
>NC_090894.1:33107437-33114937 GCF_036669925.1 Montipora capricornis
CATTTGAGGACGTCAGACTGTCGATTTGTTCTAATCATTGAGAATTATAAATGTGACTAGACATATTCTTAGCTAATGCTGCAGATCCTCTCTCGTTTAAATGAAGCCCGCTACTATTCAACATAGAGCTCCCAATTTTGCTATTTTCAATAAAACCCCACCCTCGGTTGCTTGCAAATGATTTTAAGATCTTGTTTGTTTGTTTGTGTTACCTTTTCCTTTAAGGTGGCGTCATCGGTCCTTAAAACTAAACCGGAAATTGTGGGTCTAGCAAACGAGTTTTGGGAGATATTTTCAGCCAAAGTGACAAGGTCTTCAGCGACTTGCCTTGGTGTGCTGTTTTGGGAACCGTCATCTCGCAAGTCGTTGATCCCGATGCGTATAATTATTTCGTCAGGTTCCTTACGAAGAGTTGGAATAACGTAGGATTCCATGTTCTCTATGTTGGCACCAGGAAAGCATCTCATGTTGACTTTTACGTCATCTCGACCCATTTTCCACCACTTTACACCTTTAGAATCCCCTAAAATAACTACCGCTTTCTTGTCGTTGTTTCCATTTGGAGATTCCCTAGCTGCTTTGGAAACAGCTTGAGCAGATCCAGAATTCCCTTCCTGGGGCCCAGATTTATTTGTCTTTTTTCTTTTTCTTTTTCTTTTTTGTAGCCTGAGATTGTTGTTGTTGTGGCGGTCCACCCTTAAGGGCTTGTGGAGACGTAGAGGACTGATTTTTGTATTGTAGGTGTCGCACCCGATGACAAGCTTTGATGTTCCTTTCCAGTAGGCATTGGTTCTTATTGTAATAATCGAATTAAGGCAATAAGGCTCAAATTTTCAGTTTCCAGATTAGCGATGGTTTCTTTAAGATCTATTACAAGTAGCCTTAAATTCTTTACTTCATCGCGAAGAGAACTGTATTCTTCCATTAGTAATTTATGCGTGGTATCACAAGAACCGTGTTGAGTAACTTGCATAGCCTTACTCCCATTTTGTAGCAAAATAATTTCATTTTTTCATTTTGTTTATATCTTCTTGAGTGATTACGAAATAGAACTCTATTTTAGAATAATCCAAGGGTAAAGGCAAAGGAGACGACATAATGCTCTTACCGCTGTAGTCACTGTGAGCACCGAGACAACCACTTTTGTTGTCAATTGAAGAAGAAGAACCATTCTCTTCTCCAACTTTTGTCAAATAAGCCGAGAGCGCTTTGCTCATCCTTTCACTGCCAGATCCTTGGATTATTACCTTCTTTTATGTTGAGTATAATTGAATTGTACAGTCAGTTGTATTAAATGACTACATCTTGTGATGTTTATCTTCTTTTATGTCGGCGGACGCAATCGAAACGTCGTTCAATATCTTTCACATTAGGTTTTTCAGCCAATTCACGTCTTTTTCCCACAGAAAATAATTAGTGAATGTATCACAAGACAAAGAACATTTCTTCATCGCACATTCAATCCTTGCTTTGGATAAAGATTTCAGTAATGCTTGCAAATTGTCGAGACAGAACGAGAGAGAGACAGCTAGATCTAGTGGCACTTTTGTAACATAAAAGTGGCACATTGGTAACATGGGGTGGCTGGCACATTTTTAACTGACTGCCGTTTTCGTAACACGTAACATGAACGTGTGGCGCTTATTTTACTACGTGGCACTTTTACACTACTTTGTGGCACTTTAACAACAAGTATTATTTTGGCACTTTTGTAAATATGAAAATGGCACTTGCGTAGCTTTCAAGTGGCACTTTTCCAACGTAATGTACTTTTTCAATTAAGAACATTTTCCATCAAATTGAAACATACCTTCCTTGTTGTGTAGTTATCATATATTTTGTCAATGGTAACAGTTATAACTTAGCTATTTTTTAGTCTCTTATCGCTTGTTTCATATTTACATAGAATGATATTTACTCTTGAAGGAATTTTCGACAGTTGACTAGCCTAATAAAGATGTTAAATGACACGCTGTAATGAGTTTTAAGTATTCTTCATGTTCCCTGCACATGAAACAAACACATATGGTCATGGATTGAAGGTGGGGTACACACACAAGTCTTCAATCAGAAAACAGCAGTCATCAGTTTGACACAAGCACAACTGCTTACAGCTGCGTCTCTGTCAACTGAAACACTTCACTAAGGTTGGAATAAAAACAGACTTGGTTTCAATAGAAATTATACTTTGGCTGCGTTAGGAGCCATTCAAGTCTTTCGCCTCAACGGTGTCCGTGGCGACATCTCTATAACAAAAAAATTCCCATTTTTCATGGCCCTGAAAATTATTTGATTCGCGTCGTCTATATAGCTAGCGATGGATCTTCGGTCAATTTACTCATAAACCCGTGAAGTTTTCCAATAATCTAACAAATTATCACTTAACTCTTGTGGCAAGACGAAATCTACCATAATACTCAACACCATTAATCGCCATCGAACAGTGCCTGAAAATGGCCTCAATTTAGACGATAGTTTTTAAGACTTGGGACCTAGTTCAAAACTATATTCTACATAGCTGATACGTATGATCATTTATCGACACAAAAATGCAAAAAAAAACCCTGTACGATTTCAGTATTTCAAAAGATATGGCAGTTTCTATCAGCACATGTACAAGCATTTGCGACTTTCACAGCTATATCGAAGCCGAACTATCTGGAGATCTTGTCTGTTGGAATTTTCCTGCAAGCACTGGACATCTTCCTCTTGGTCTGGCAATATATGGGCCAGATTTTTTCGACGCGTCGCTGCCAGTCGTGAGAAAAAGCTTTGGACTTGGCTCTTTGTCATCCACTCTGTTCTAGTGAACAGACGTTTCATTTTTTGCATTTCGCATTTCTACTGAGACTTGGGCAGGGTCTGCTTTGCGTCCAGTTCTTTCTCCAAGTGTAAACCGAGCCGTTAGATATTCTTTTGCTTTCTTTGAAAATCTTACGTTACTCCTTTGTTTTCTCAGTGCCCACCCTGTTCGAAGAGGCGAGACAGCAGTACTGACTACCGGAATCTGACGAACAGCTTTGGATATTAGCGGCATCAAGCGATGAGAATTTGAGAGCCCAGTCTCTTCTGATAGCATCATACTGGTTTACTCTGCTGACGGTATGCTTGCCGACGTCCAGGTGCAGCTCCAGTTGCTCAAACGTTTCGAAAGGCTCAACACATCCAAGCACGGAACATTCGAAGAATGGCGCCAGGCATTTCTTGGTAACTTGTAAACGTTGCTTAAGTTCTCGCTTGGCAGGGGGATCATAAAAACCTTGCGATTTAGCTGTTTGGAGAAATGTTGGACCCTGGTGCTCGACATATATACCATCATATGGAAGGTACATCCCGTTACCAATATCATAACATTTCCAAACTCTCAGACCAGATTCTTCATATTGGAAGTTGTGGTAGCTGCTGAAATGGTCTATTTTGTTTGCAGAAAAGGGTCTTCTTCAGTTCTTGGACAAAACTGACTGCAGCAGTTGTTCCCTTTACTGGGTGTTGTGTTAATGCGTTCCTCATGTCCGCAGCAGCTAGAGCATTGTGGCCTTCGTTGCAGTAAGTGTGGATCGAGGACTTCATCGGACAGAGTATACGGTCACAGATGTCCTTGCCAGATTGCGGCTCTGAGTAGTGATAGCCTTGCACTGTAACGTTAACTCACTTTCCGACATCCCTTACAGCGGCTATCAGGGAGCTGTTGTGATAAAAACCAGCTTCATTCGACCTAAGATAGAATCTCTGAAGCACAGGATTCTTCACTTTCAATAACTTGAGGAGATCTCCAACAATTGATGTGACTGTTTACCAGTCCTCGGTGCACTGGTCAAACAGGTGAGCGTATGAGATGACTTCAGTCGTGCCAGACTGGCTTTGACAGATCACGCTGCTGATATGCCAGCTAAGTCCTCTTTTCCCGTACCAGTCACTTTGTTTCTCCCTGTAGCGTATCTGCAGAAACTTCATGGCCCAGTCCATAACAAAAAGGCATGAGCTCTGATCAAGCTTTTCTAGGATATCTTCCTTCGTACGTTCCAGATTCACTGACCTCGTTATGTGAGTTTTCCATCGGACGATAGCGTCTGAAGATTTCTCGATGTCATACAGCAAGTCATCTTGTTGCTCTTGGTTGTAAAAGCTCAAAGTTGAGTCATTCTTGACAATCTGGTGTATCTTCTGCAAACTCGAGGTGATCTCGTCACATTAAGGGCAGCGAAGTGTATGTTGGTGAGTGCAGTGTTGGAAATCTGGATGATTTGGATCGCTGAGACCCAACTTACGACAATGGTCGGCACATTGACTTTTATCATCCCGGAAGTGAAGTTGGTATTCAGATTTGCAATGCCTCTTACCGTTCCAAAGCGATTTTCTTAATTCATCTGATATTCCTTTTTCCAAGCCTACTTGATTAAGCTCGTCTAAAATTCGATCGAGTCGCTTTAACCCCTCTGAACCATCGGGTGCTATCATTATCCAAGCCACTACGAGACTTTTGTTGAGACGCTTCCCTGACCCCAAGAACTCTAAATAGAGTTGCAAGGCTTAGTGGTTCGAACTACTCTTCTTCACAAGACTGAAGGTACTGCCTCACCACTGTCGGTCTTGTCACCTTCCGAATAACATTTGGCATGGTGATCTCCACGCCGCTGTTGAACTTGAGTTTCCTCGTACCAAATACCACATCTTGATAGAAGTAGGGGCGATTCACGAAGTCTAAGAAAATATTCAAGCTTTGCGGGCAGAAGACGAACTCGATGAGATGACAACGTCTCTACTACGGAACCTGGACCACACATTCGTGTATGAGCTCTACCGCATCTGATTTGCCAATCGGTTAACTTGGCATACGGCTCATGGACCCTTTGAAGCGTCTTTACGGGATATCGATACGCATACAGGCTGAGAATCTGAGTCTTTACACACTTTTAGAACTGGCGCTACTGTATGCCTCCATTAGAGGTTTTTAAACCTCTAAAAGGTCTCTGTAGTTTGTGTCTTTATCTGGTGTGAAACAGGACTGAAGCAACTGCTATCCGGCCTTCGGTGCTATGACGTCACATACGAGACTACACGCTTCAGTAGCCTTGTTAATACACATTTCTTTCTCTTCATCTCTTTCCTCGTTTCATGTAGTTTTGAGCTGGAAACCTGGGGGATTAACCCGACCAGCATTAGTTGCCACTTGGCTTAGATTGCAACATTGGCAGCGCTTTCACCTTCCTCGTATTCTTCAGAACTCTGGTTGCATCCTGGTGTCCACTCAGCAGTATAGGCAGCTGCTTTCGCTGGAGCTGGCGTTACTCCAGGCGTTGACGTGACTGTCACGAGGTTCATACTTACAATGCTTTTGGCAAGTCTAGGTTTAGGAAAACGAAAATGTATTAAAGAGGTTAGCGCTATTCATGTGAATAAATGGCTTGTGCCGATAATCACCTTGAAGGCTCCTCCCCCTGTTGATTACTGCTCTGAGCTTGTTGTCCTTGTATCCATGCCAGATTTTCCTCAAGCTTGAGTTTGTGTAACTTAGACCAAGATACCCAAATCACTGAAAAGCACAGTGAATAGGCAATAGCAAGTGTGCAAATTGACCACCCTGACAAAAGTGCTTACTGTCGCAAATTAAAACCTTGGCTAGATTTCTTAAAAGATTTCAGCTTTCAAACCTCGACTTTTCCCCTAAATACCAGAGGCGGATTGTTTATTAACACCCACTCTAAACCGGTGTTTCGATGGGGTAGTTATCACAAAATGGGCTGTGGACTCGGCTTTTCATCGCCTCAAACTGTCGTGCTAACAAAAGCCTTGCTCAATTTTCGAAGGCATTAATTACAATCGATTGACTTGAACTGTCATTGAATTCAACAGTGGAAAGCTTAGGAAACAGTTAAACTTGGAAATAAACTCGACTTAAGAAGCAGGTAAGCTGATCTTGTGATAAGAAATAGATTCTAGATAGGTCGGCTTCGACATAGTTGTGAAAGTCGCAAATGCTCTTACACGTGCTGATAGAAACGGCCATATCTTTTGAAATACTGAAATAGTACAGGAGTTTTTGTATTTTTGTGTCTATAAATGATCGTACTTATCACTTATGTAGAATAGAGTTTTCAACTAGGTCCAAAGTTTTAAAAATTATCGTCTAAATTGAGGTCATTTTCAGGCACTGTTCGATGGCGATTAATGGTGTTGAGCATTATGCTTGATTTCGTCTTGCCACAAGACGTAAGAGATTATATTATATTATATATGTTAGATAAATTATTGGAAAACTTTAAGGGTTTACGAGTAAATTGACTTTGGATCCATCGCTAGACGACACGAATCAAATAATTTTCAGGGCCATGAAAAATGGGAATTTTTTGTTGTGGAGATGTCGCCACGAGCCCTGGTGAGGAGGAACATTTGAATCGCTCCTAACGGGCAGCCAGAATATAATCTCGAATCAAAGCAAGTCTATTTTCATTCCAATCTTAGTAAAGTGTTTCAGTTGACAGAGTTTCAGGCAAAGTTATTTTTGATGCAAAATTGAGTGGGTGGTTTTTAGTGAGACAGCCTCTTAAAAACACAAACGCGCTCTTAACTTTTCGTTGTTTCAAATATCATCATCACCCAGATAATATGTAATTATTAATTACTACAAATCAATCTGTATATATAATTGTCTATACAATTCATATGCTTTTTTATAAATTTAATTTGTGAGTAAACAAATTTAAACTAACGAAAATAAAACTAACTCTTACGGTAAAAACAACTTAAAGTGATGGTAACCTGACATGCATTACATTTTAGAGTTGTTTTTACCGTTAGAGTTCGTTTTATTTTTGCTTTTATGATTGATTAGTTTAAATTTGTTTACCGTCACAATTTAAATTTATAAAGAAGCAATGTACAGACAGTTATACATACAGATTGATTTGTGGCGTTTCATCGTAATTACATATTCACTGACTGCTTATGATGTTTGAAATTAAACAGCGAAACATAAGAGCGTCTTTGTGTTTAAGAGTTCAAAGAAGCACACCTGTTAGCAGTTGGGCTTGTATCAAGCTGTCCCTCACACTGATCAAGTGTCCCTGTCACTGTTTAACTATCCCTAACACTGCTTAACTGTCCCTAGCACCGATCAACTGTCCCTAAACACTGCAGGACTGAACCTAGCACCACTGATCAACTGTCCCTAACACTGCTTGACTGTCCCAGCACTGATCAACTGTCCCTAGTATAAATAACTGTCCTTATATAGAGCCGATCAACACTCTCCAGTTCAATTTTCAATTTTGTGATAACTTTTGATTTTGACGGTAACAAGAGGAAAACAGTGTTTTGAGGTAAGGACAAAAATAGTCTCAATAAATTAACCTCATCAGTATTTAATAGAATGAAGGGCTGCCTTAGGGCCACCTCATAATTAATGTGACCAAAAGAATATCCAACTTTTTTCCATTTCCTAACTTTGCTAAAAAAGACCGCCCAGTTGTTGTTAAGTATACCAGACTTGTCGTGAATTGT
>NC_090894.1:33119937-33157437 GCF_036669925.1 Montipora capricornis
TCACTCAAGTTTTGCGGTAAACTAAGGAAAGAGGACTCGATAAAAATCGACACGATACCACAAGCACTCGATATGCGGTTATGACGGCTCGATCGTGGTGTCATTAATGAGGGAGATTCGGCCCGAGTCCAGATCTTGAACTGACGAGGGATCACTCGTTTCTGCCATCTTTGATAACTTCATCGAGGTTCCATTATTACGCAGTTCCATGTGCAATACGAAGGACAGCTCGTGTAAGGTGTTACACGATAAAAGGAGACTCGATCGTGATCAAAACGAGGGAGATTCGGCCGAGGATTCTCGCAATACACTCGATGTCCAAAACGAGGGAAGACTGAAAAAAGGAGATCCCTCGATCGTGATCAAAACGAGGGAGATTCGTAATACTCTCGAGGACGAGTCGGATCCACGAGGCGTTTCAAAGATTGGATCACTCAAGTTTTCCGGTAAACTAAGGAAAGAGGACTCGATAAAAATCGACACGATACCACAAGCACTCGATATGCGGTTATGACGCCTCGATCGTGGTGTCATTAATGAGGGAGATTCGGCGGATCACTCAAGTTTTCCGGTAAACTAAGGAAAAAGGACTCGATAAAAATCGACACGATACCACAAGCACTCGATATGCGGTTATGACGCCTCGATCGTGGTGTCATTAATGAGGGAGATTCGGCCCGAGTCCAGATCTTTAACTGACGAGGGATCACTCGTTTGTGCCATCTTTGATAACTTCATCGAGGTTACATTATTACGCAGTTCCATGTGCAATACGAAGGACAGCTCGTGTATGGTGTTACACGATAAAAGGAGACTCGATCGTGATCAAAACGAGGGAGATTCGGCCGAGGATTCTCGCAATACACTCGATGTCCAAAACGAGGGAAGACTGAAAAAAGGAGATCCCTAGATCGTGATCAAAACGAGGGAGATTCGTCATACACTCGAGGAAGAGTCGGATCCACGAGTCGTTTCAAAGATTGACTTGATTTTGCACAGCAACACCAACATAACCGAGGCTTCATAACAGCATGTAATCAGCGACTAATGAAGTTGTCATATACGATACCTATAGATATCAGCGCGCGACTATTTCAGGACATTCACTAACTTAACAGTTTATTCCTTGTCGACTTTTCGAAGACATCATGTTAAAGGAAAAGAGGGAGGTAAGAACTCTTTACGTTTGCTGAATCAAACTTTCATTTGTAACCCCCAAACTCTTAACGATAATGAGGTCAAATATTTGAAAATATCAACGTGTTGAGGTTTTCAGGGGATTAGCCTAGCTTAGGTAGGTAAACTGCCAAATGAAGAGAATATTTGTCCGGTTGACTCCCAATATCATTCTCATGTCTCTGTATGTAAAGTTCCACATAAACTCTAAAACACTTACTTTTTGTTCGTTCATATTCATCGGCTATCATGTCGTTACAATTTACAGGCAGGTGTCAGCGAGTGTGAAAGCTAAAAATGTCGCGGTGCAGACTAACGGCAAATCTTGTAAACCACTTAATTTCAAGTTAAGGGGACACCTCATAACAGCAGAGGAAACTCAGCTTAATTGGAGCCACTTAATTGTTAAAGGAATAAATGTGAGTACACAAAGTTCAAAACCTTAACTTTATTTATTTAAATCAAGTAATGGTACGGCCCCGACACTCATCCATAGAGTTGAATACACCAACAATCAAAAGCAAGATTCCCAAAGACGTTCTTACATTAAGCTCTTCAGGTGGAAATTTTCATGATTTCTGGAATAACAAGGGAGAGAAATTTCCATGGCCAGCGAAATTTTAGCTTTCATAACAATGCAAATGGATCTAGCTTTGCAACTTATGGCTTCTCGTGAACTCCAAACAGTAAGCTTACTGATACGGTAAAAAGAAAAACAAAATTAACATGTAAAATACACTTTCTAACATTAATAAATATACATGCATGCTTCATTTTGCAAGAATTTAAGTTAGTATAAAAGAGATATATATTAAATTCAGAAGGTAGAAAGCTGTATAAAAATCTTTCCCAATCAAGTACAACAAAGTGAAAATGATACATAGGCTAGAGATTGTTAACTAAGAAAGATTTCTATTTGTTTGAAGATGTTCATTTTTTTGGTCACTGTGAGTTTTTATTTTTTATTTTTTTCGTTCCACTTCAGTTTTAGAAAGACAGTAAGTAAATGAAGTCATTTTCTTTTTTTGGCTCTCTGAGTGCTTATCAACAAAAGAAAAATACAGTTTAAATAAACGCTTCTCCTTTCAAAATGACTCAAGCATTCAGTACTTTTTACATTGGATCTAAAAAAAGAAGTAATTTTTTTGTTTAGTAACTAGTCTAAAAATAAGTGCCCAAGTGAGGCTTCATTTACTTAACTAACTTCAGAATCTGAGGTAATAAATGATTATCTTAATTTTGAGCTCTCCATCTCTGTTCACTCATTTAATAATGTCCTTTAAGCTGATAACCTGCATTTCTCCCTCTTTAAGCGTTGTATGCTGTAGGACAAATACTTCTTCCTTCTCCTCTCCTGGCATCATCACAATCCTGAAATATGAAGCAATCAGTGTTTTGATGAACTCAGTCACTGCTCATACCAAAGTTTCCAGCTTTCCAAAAGCATTCCGGTTCAAAATGTCTGTTTTAGTACCTTCAAAAGAATTTGAAGCATCTTAAAGTGGTACTACGACCAAAAAAGAATTTTGTTTTTCCTTTGGATTTCAAAACTATGTTAACTAAACACTAACTCACCCAAGTTTTAAGTTCTGGTTTTAAAAAGACACCTGTTTATTTTAGCTGGAATTTTCCTGTTTATTGGTCGGCCATTACTAACTTTAAAATCTTGAGAGAGCTGGGTCGAGGAGAAAATGACGTCAAACGCGCACTAGTTTAATGCGTGTGTACGCGGCCTAATTAATATGCAGCACGGGAGTTTCGGGCTTTCAGACTTTTCAACCCGTGTTTTGCATATATAATAAATTGCCTTTACACGCTGAAAATTTAAGCTAGTGAGTAAATGATGTCATTTTCTCTAGATCCAACCCTCTGAGGTCCAATCGGCCAGTTTTGAACGTGAGTAATGGCGGACCATGAAATCCAAAGCTTAAACTCAAAATAAACAGCCTTTGGATAAAACTCAACGCTCAAAATTTTGCCAGTTGTTAAGCGAACACGCTTTCAAAATCTGAAGAAAAAAAGGAAATGATTTTTTGATCATAGTACCACTTTAAAACTACCGTAGTGAGGCAGGATCACTTTGATTAAGAAGACCGTACATTGTTTCGGCCACAAATACCATGGTGTAAAGTTAATACTGCTGTTCACCGGGGTACCTTTTAATTCATAGAGATTTGTTTTGCATTTTAGTTGTGTTTGTAATTACCTTATCTGTACTGTTTGGGGTTGGCAAGAAGCCAAAAGTTGTACAGCTAGTTCCATTTTCTTTGTTATTACAACTCTCCATTTCTTTTTCCCCATGGAAAAAATGTCACTGGTAATGGGCATTTCTCCTCCTTGTAATTGCAGAAACCCTGGAATGTTCCACGTAAATGAGAAGACTTTATCTTCTGTTGGGGGCTTACATTCGTTGCTAGGGTTCTAAAACAATCAAAACAAGTATTTCGTCTTAATGGCATTAAATGAAAATGTACATCACACCTTGGTGACAAATTCTTGAATTGTTTCCTAACAACCGTGTGCAATTATGACTCAAGTATAAAAAGAAATGCACTTTCCAAATCAAACAGATTTGTTTTACCTGGAAATTGTAATGTAAACAAAAGTCACTTAGAAAAGGGAATGGTACTTGAGACAGAAAGATGCTCTTATTGCATGTGATGTGTCACCTTAAGAGAAATCACATTATAAATAACAAATAAAGTAACGAATGACAATTTGTTTGTTTTGGTTGTTTAGGTTTGCATTATGAGTCGCTTATGCCCAAAAACCCAAAGGTTTAGAGATTTTACTTTTAGTTACTGACAAATTGTTTCTTCAAATCAGGTAACGTTATTATAAAGCACCATCATATTTTTCCTCTTTTTTTCCACAAGTTATTCACTCTGAGGAAGGGCTAATGCATGAAACGTCAGCTCTCACGTTTCTTTATGGTAGTAAATTTACCATATCAACCCAACCCAGTCGATGAACCCATTCCTATATTTTGCTGTTTCAGGGAAAAGACAAATTACATCAAGTTAAACAAGCAACTTCCTTTGTCTATCCCCTCTTTCTTCCTTTCCGAATAAGAACATCATAACAACTGTACAATATAAGTATTTACCCCCTTGTTTAAGAGGCGTCGCAGTCGCTGGATCTCTCCGCATTGCAATCTGTGATGAGAAGCAGCAGCGTGGTCGTTGTGTTCCCGCATGTCGTGACGCTTTTTTATGGCCTTGCATCCAGGCACCTGACATGCCAGAGCCTTGTTCTTACAAGTGCTTATGTGTAAAAATATGTGGCTTCTGAAAGCAAATAAGCATCAAGAAGCTGGGTCAATTTACGTAATTGATATGGGATACTGTGTGGCGGAGAGAGTGACGCAAAACCGAGATCTGTCGTACCCTCGAGTGCTCGTTTCCTTTCATACCAAATTGAAAAATTCCTGCCCAGTGAAGCGCAAAGGGAGGTACTTGCATTAGTTGTTTCGATAACAAATTCCGTACATTGTTAAAACGTTTTTTCGTGTTTTCAACCGATGAAGCTCTCTTTCATCGTACTGTCTATTTAGCTCGAGGACTTGTTCATTTTCTCTCTTTTTTTTTTATTACTTGGACAAAAGGTGATGAAATCAGATGTTTTCACAAGGCTAGAAGAGAACCTAACCTGGTACGCTTTTCAAAATGAATTTGTAACCTTCCTGCGTTAACTAACTCTGCGCGCCCTTATTTCAACTTGGCGGTACTCGTGCTTCTATACGCCCTATGCGTAATTGGAATAGTTGCTCTAGAAAAATTGTTTATAATGCTTTAAATTGGGCTACACTAAGCGACAGTAGCTTGAAAAGCAAATAGATCCAATGTAAAAAGTACTGAATGCTTGAGTCATTTTGAAAGGAGAAGCGTTTATTTAAACTGTATTTTTCTTTTGTTGATAAGCACTCAGAGAGCCAAAAAAAAAAAATGACTTCATTTACTTACTGTCTTTCTAAAACTGAAGTGGAACGAAAAAAATAAAAAATAAAAACTCACAGTGACCAAAAAAATGAACATCTTCAAACAAATAGAAATCTTTCTTAGTTAACAATCTCTAGCCTATGTATCATTTTCACTTTGTTGTACTTGATTGGGAAAGATTTTTATACAGCTTTCTACCTTCTGAATTTAATATATATCTCTTTTATACTAACTTTAGTTCTTGCAAAATGAAGCATGCATGTATATTTATTAATGTTAGAAAGTGTATTTTACATGTTAATTTTGTTTTTCTTTTTACCGTATCAGTAAGCTTACTGTTTGGAGTTCACGAGAAGCCATAAGTTGCAAAGCTAGATCCATTTGCATTGTTATGAAAGCTAAAATTTCGCTGGTCATGGAAATTTCTCCCCCTTGTTATTCCAGAAATCATGAAAATTTCCACCTGAAGAGCTTAATGTAAGAACGTCTTTGGGAATCTTGCTTTTGATTGTTGGTGTATTCAACTCTATGGATGAGTGTCGGGGCCGTACCATTACTTGATTTAAATAAATAAAGGTTTTGAACTTTGTGTACTCACATTTATTCCTTTAACAATTAAGTGGCTCCAATTAAGCTGAGTTTCCTCTGCTGTTACGAGGTGTCCCCTTAACTTGAAATTAAGTGGTTTGCAAGATTTGCCGTTAGTCTGCACGGCGACATTTTTAGCTTTCACACTCGCTGACACCTGCCTGTAAATTGTAACGACATGATAGCCGATGAATATGAACGAACAAAAAGTAAGTGTTTTAGAGTTTATGTGGAACTTTACATACAGAGACATGAGAATGATATCGGGAGTCAACCGGACAAATATTCTCTTCATTTGGCAGTTTACCTACCTAAGCTAGGCTAATCCCCTGAAAACCTCAACACGTTGATATTTTCAAATATTTGACCTCATTATCGTTAAGAGTTTGGGGGTTACAAATGAAAGTTTGATTCAGCAAACGTAAAGCAGAGTTGGTGTAAAGAGTTCTTACCTCCCTCTTTTCCTTTAACATCATGTCTTCCAAAAGTCGACAAGAAATAAACTGTTAAGTTAGTGAATGTCCTGAAATAGTAGCGCGCTGATATCTATAGGTATCGTATATGACAACTTCATTAGTCGCTTATTACATGCTGTTATGAAGCCTCGGTTATGTTGGTGTTGCTGTGCAAAATTAAGTCAATTTTTGAAACGCCTCGTGGATCCGACTCGTCCTCGAGAGTATTACGAATCTCCCTCGTTTTGATCACGATCGAGGGATCTCCTTTTTTCAGTCTTCCCTCGTTTTGGACATCGAGTGTATTGCGAGAATCCTCGGCCGAATCTCCCTCGTTTTGATCACGATCGAGTCTCCTTTTATCGTGTAACACCTTACACGAGCTGTCCTTCGTATTGCACATGGAACTGCGTAATAATGTAACCTCGATGAAGTTATCAAAGATGGCACAAACGAGTGATCCCTCGCCAGTTCAAGATCTGGACTCGGGCCGAATCTCCCTCATTAATGACACCACGATCGAGGCGTCATAACCGCATATCGAGTGCTTGTGGTATCGTGTCGATTTTTATCGAGTCCTCTTTCCTTAGTTTACCGGAAAACTTGAGTGATCCCATCAAATAACACCGGAAGTGACTGATTTGTTTCGATGTAGCGGCACAGAGATTGCGTTACCGTATCACGTATTTCTCTTAGAGCTTGACACGCATTGACAAGATCTTTAGGAGAGCGGTGATCTATCATATTGTTCTGTGATATGAAAAAGTTTGGTAGAGATCCTTTGGAATAGAATGAAATGAAAAAGTCCAGGAGTTCAAAAATGTTTTCTCCTAATGTATGCTCTCCCCAAGACTCGATTCCTTTCCTCTCGATGAACCAAAATAAACACGTTTTCAAGTGATATGATGCGAACACATCAATTCCTCTTACCTTCATTTCCGATTTGATTAACGTCTTCAGCAAGGAATACGCTAACTTTTGCTTCTCTGATAGGGTTCTCGCCAGCATTAATTCAGCAACAGAGAACGAAAATCTCCACTCGTATTCCCTGACATCGCTGTTGTGTGACCCAACAGGTACCAGATGACACCCTTGGGTTGATATGGCGGAAATAACCTCAGAACTGGGCCAGAGTGCTCTGTCTCGATGTAACCATTCTTCCGCTTGTGAAGGCCAAAACGTGCATCTCAGGCCGTAAACAAAGTCTCGATTTACTATGAATGTACCCCCTGTATAAGGAAGAGAGAATGAAGGGCCGGCGATTGAGCCCTCAGCGGTCGCCATAAGGGCCACATGGCTGAGTGGAATTAAATGTTGGCTTTCCTCGATGAACTCGATGTTTTGAAGACAATGCTCTCGAACAGAAGCTGAGTTAAAAGGCTGAGAGAGTTTCTTGTTCGCTAAATGTACATATCCCGCGTGTGAAGCGTCGTAAATGTAAACGAAATTCATTTCTTCCTCCATGACACTCCTGACTGTCGGGGAACTATGTTCCATTCCTCCACGAGTCAAGTCTTGTTCCAATTTAACCCTTTCCGCTGTGTTTCTTTCCTCTGTTTTTACATCCTCGGATACTTTTAAGTCGGTTCTGATAATCATGTGATCGGCATCAGTATTCCATGTGGTTTGTTTCTCCAGATGAGGAAGAGAAAGTCCCTCCACGGCACTTCCGGTATGAATGACTTCAACATCGGGATTGTCGTTGCAGCACTTTTCCAAGTCTCGAGAAAGCTCGTTGATGTTTTGTTCCATGTCTTCTCTGAAAATATTGAAAAATGGCACCAAATCGAGCGTCAAACTCAAATACACTGAGTCATCCATTTTAATCGTTAGGGGTCAGAATATGCAAATTTCTCACTCATTCAGATGTAAACTAATCGATAAGAGAACGACCAATATCGAGCATTTCAAGGTACGCCGATTTGTCACGCTCTCCGTTGAATTAAAATCGATATGGCAACGATCAATATCAATTTTCCGACTTTTCACTTTCCGAAGTAACGCCGCAACGAAATACGTTGAAATATTCTTCGACTTTACTTCGTTCCGACGGGATTGACAATCGTTGCAGTGAGCATGTGTTGCCGAGCCATTGCTCAGTGGAAGACTAAAAGGTGTCAATGTGGTACGTGTGTTGAAAATGAATGCGAAGAGACATTTATTCGTCGATCCTCCAAGTTCACAGGTCAACTCGTATTAGCAAAGGAGCACGGCGTGAGATTGCCGTGGACAGTGATAACTGTGTTCACCAAAAGCAAACTACTGATTATTTAGTTTGTTATTATTGTTTCATCATTCCAGATTGGTTCTATTCAATAACTGTAAGATATACTTGTAACACATTTTTAAAAAAGCCAAAGGTGCTTAAATGTATAAAAAAAAGACGGGGTTAAAACCTCTCGATAGCGGTGTTTACAAAGTTGAGAAATATCGAGATAGTTTCGGCATCATCTTGTTGTAGCTGAAAAGTGAAGCATTCCTTTACGATAAGAATGAAACTCGAATTCACCCTTTCCTAACTAAATGGCTATGCTCTGGTAGTTCATAGGCTTTTAGCTGAACCTCATAAAAAGTTTTAAGCAGCCGAAAACACCGGTTGGCGATTATTTTCACCTCGTTCTTTTGCATCTATAAAATGTAACAAAATACAGCTGTTTCATCGAAACATATTCATATTTTAAAATCATCACCGTGACTCAACGTCCGGTCGGATTGTTGCTTCGAGTTTCCTGTTTCAGTTAATTGCAACCTCTTTCCTCCATTACAGTGGAGGCAGAGAAGATACACCCTGGGAACGAGGATGTTTCAGTTGTTCTTTATTCACAATCTTCCCAGATTCCCTCAGCACATACAAAATAGTGAAACCAAAAATTCTTTTCTTTTTCATTATTTTTCCTTCTTGATCTCAAATTGACTATGTCAGGCATGTTAATTAGTGTCTGCCCATACAGAGCACACAGAGACCAAACGCAAGACTCGAAAACAAAGAAAGTAACCCAAACCCTCAATTTGGTTAAACCCAGGCCTTAACCCTTCTTTGGGCCTAGTTATACCTTGGGTTAGCCAAATTAAGGGTTTTGTGGTACTTTCTTCGATTTCGAGTCTTGGGGTCTTAGGGGTATTTGCTCTCGAGACACCAAATTGCAACAATTTTGAGCGTTAAAATAGAATCTTCGGTCCTATGCTGTCAGATGCTCAGAGTGCACGCTTAAACTTGTGGTGAAAAGAAGTCGGTGAGGGAAGTTGAAAATGATCAACATGTCAGCCTACAAAGTAGAAGCCAATATTTCTCGATTCCCTTATATTTTCTTCAATCTTTCTGGGTTTAGTACTTTGCTAGTAACCACATGTCTTTTCATGGGGCTATTTACCTAAGACTTCTCCCATCGCACTACAATGATACACAATATCGTGTACTGTTGTCAGAGCTACATATTACGCAAAGACAACTTGAATCTCCCGGAAGACAAAACGCAGCTCAGTTGACAATATGGAATAAAGCGCTGTGATACTGCACTACCACACGTACGCAATGCGTGCCTATTTTTTCAAAAGTTTTCTTTCTGACAAATGATTAATAGGCTGGTAGCCTGGTTTTTAACCTCAGAAAAAGATCTGTTTCGTCATATGAACGTATGAGCCAAAGGACCTGTGCTGGTACGACTTCTGGGTCACCCCACAAATGGTCTTAATGAACCGAACCCAAACTTGAAAAAAATGCCTGGAACGCTGCAGTTCAATAACACCCAACTCAGTCCCTTCTGCATTTGAGTAACACGTACCACACGCAACCCATTGTACGCTTATGGAGCGCCTAGTTTATTTTTTTCTGGCAGTATCGCGGTATCATCTAGTATGCGGTCTTTCATCACTTTAGCAGACGGTATTCGGTAAAAGAAGATCCTTCACAGTATTGCGGTACCGTTTATTTGCCCTCTCCTGTCTCATAGACCTCATACAGGTCAATACACTATGCAAAACAAAACACAGTAACGTCCAGTAAGCTTTAAAGGTCAAGAAGTAAGCTATAAATCTAAAAAGTATTTAAAGGTCGATTAAGGTTTTGCCATAATGGTAGATGATTAAAAAATTTCTGACAATTAAACTACAATGTGATTGTTTTTGCATCCAATGACAATGAGACGTTTCCGTTGAGTTACCTGACCCGACTTTTGGATCTGTAAACCAGTAATTCGAGGTGTTCGAAGTCTTTTCACGTTTTCTGGTCTTTTCTCGGAATGGCTGAGGCTACTCCAGATGAAGAGATCATTACTGACTGAGTGGCTCTTTTTACGAAGAAGGCAAGGGTGACGAACAGTATCGGAACAAGAATATACGGAGCCCCTAAGTGCCATCCAAAACTTAACACTCTCCTTTTTTTTCGCGACTTTTTTTCGTGACTTTTTTTTTGTTCGCGACTGTCGCCCACCGCGGGCTCAGAGGCGAACGGTACATGCAAAACATGGCGTCGATAGAGAAACTGTATAAATTAATCAAATTAACTTTCGTAATTATCTTTATTTCATTACCGCAATCAAGAGAAGCCTGTACTTCAGCAAGGCTAAACTGAGCGTCATAACCTGATTGAGAGCTACTTCCAGCTCGGGCTACAATATCAGGAAGTCTTGGCCTTCCTTATACTTGAACACGGTAGAACGATCACATAACTCAACGCGTCAGGGTGTATTACAGGATATTACGCGATAGGGTGTGTTACATCTCATACGGTAACAATGCAAATGCAAGTTGTTTCCCCCCCCCCCCCCCCCCCAAACTAAATACTCTTGAAGTCTTTTACAATTGCTGGTTTTCACTCACGTGATCAACAGCCATGTTTTTCAACGAAAACAAAAGGAAGCGTTTGCATGATAATAGAGTGAAATTCCCGGAGGATTTGGTCGGGGCACCAACATGGCCGCCTTTTCTTTGTTTTGGGCACCAACATGGCGGTCGTGACGTCATGTGAAAACCGAGAATACACAATGTTATATATACAACAATGTGATCTGTAGGATCAGATTTTGCTTTCATCTAATTTGTTTTAAACTAACGTTTTAAAGTCTCTAACTACGTGCAAACTTTTGATCTACTGGCTTTGAAAAAATCTCGCTTAAATCTACCGAAAGCTCTTTGATTGCAAGAGCTTTCTCGTGCAGTTATCGAAAGTCGCGAAAAACTTTTAAAAGAGGAGAGTATAAGTTTTTGATGGCACTTACGGGGCTCTGTAGGAATAGTTGCGAAAGGCGAAAAACGCCTTGTGACTGAGTTGCGAGAGACGATTTGGTAAGTTTGTTTCATTTGTTATGCAGGGTGTACGATACCTCAGAATTCTCAGAATAGTCCCACGTTTAATTATGAAATTACCAGCCGAACGCGTGGAAGGTGCTTTTTGTTTTCGCGCACGCAAGGTAAAATATATGGGAGTTTATAGCTGTTGGGGCGACTTCCTGTATAACACTCAATATCAAGCTCAAAATGGTTTATAATGTCCATAATTAATGGTTTTGCGTGAGCTGACTTCGTCGAGGGTGACCAATAAAGGTCTTAAAATGGGGTTAACGGTAGAATTGGGCCTTTCACCGGCAATTCACAGGAAATAAAATCCGCCTTTCACGTTTCACAAAAAAAGAAGTCATTTTTGACACGAATTTAAGTAATTTACGATTTTACGGTTGCTTTTGTTGTGTCATCCTTAGAAAATCCTCAAGGTTCTCAAGCTAGTAATGACGAGGAAATTGAGAAACTGCTGACGAAAGTGCGCCAATGCTTCAAGGGGAAATAGGAAGCTCAGCAAACTTCCTCCTTGGTGCACGATCTCGATTCAATAATCGTTTATTGTACTGAAACATAACGGAAAACTAGGAAACCGAACCGGCTTAAGGTGAGAGGATTTTTGCTCCGATTATAAGACCTCACACTTCACTCCATGCTTTTTGTTTTCCATTCACCTACCAGAGGGTTGAACGAATGCAGTTTTCCTTTCGTCAAAAAAAGCAAACAAGTCGCTTCACTACCAAAATAACCAAAATACAGGGACATATGGATTCAACTTAAAGTAAGCGTGACCAATTATAAAGGGATTTAAATGCGGTATCGGCATTTCGTCGATTTTCCACACCGTATTTCGGTATTTGCCAATTTTTCTTGTGGTATAGCGGTATTGGTTACTCCTCAATGTTCCCCTCCTACTTGCAGACATCTTTTGATTTGATGAACATGACAGAGGTTACGAGAGTTACCATATATTCTTCCAGGACCTTGGAATGGCCTCGTCCATTTAACGACTTTCATCTCTGCGTTATGCTACGTCTCCCATCTTGTGTACTTACAAATAGAGTGTTCTGTTTGCAGTTTTTTTGCTATACAAGTACTAAACATGTTTATGATTCTCCTTGTGAACTGAGCTTTAATTTCACTTGTGATAACACTGAGCTACATACTTTGCGTGCGTCCGGCTTTAATTACTGGGTTGCCGTATACGGCAATCCCAGTTGGAAAATGGGTAGAATTTTTCCGTTTTATTTTTTTCCGTGTCGGTAAAAGTCTTGCCTGTCACTTCCCCGGTAAGTGGTATCTTTGTGCATAGAGCCTTCTGCGCGTATTTTCTTAGGATCGAGAGGGTAGTGGAAATGTGTACATTTCTCTGGTGGACACAGTAGAATCATTAACTTAACCTGTAATGGCGTCGAAAGTCATGTAACGCGAATGGCGTTTCAGTGAATCTTTGAACAAAATATACCCTTATGAAGCTCAAAAATGGCAAATCAATTGGATACTGAACAAGACAGGCGACAACATCGACAACAATCTGTCGCCCGTCGAGCCGTCTTTTACCAAGTGTGCATGTAGAACATTGAAGATTCGCAGGGCAGCGATAATAGTGAATTCAAAGACTAGACAAGGTGGATTGAATGGAATTTCAAGCGTTAAAATCGCTGAAAAGGTAAGATTATTGTCGAAGCGATGTCGCAATTGCGTGTCTTCACCACATGTTCCTTTGATCTCACATTATTGTGTTTTCCGTCAAAATATTCGCTTGTTTTCGCTTTCGCTCGAACATATCTACCTTTATTACATGTCCAGTGAATAGTTTTATCCTCTGGGATGAATTTTCCGTCGAAGAATCGGTTATTTGGGCGGTCAGTGTAAAACGCAGACTGCAGACCGGGGGTAAAATGCAGACTGAGGGTAAAATAAATATTAATAATAAAAAAACGAGTCATAAGGATAAAATAAAGATTGTTTGAAAGACAATCCTGTTTTACATCTGTCAACAACTCACATTATTATGACTGCAGGTCGCTGCACCTTTTGGGGATGCGATCGTACGCGTTGAAATCATCTGTGCTTTGTTTTTGCGCTTCCAGATGCATTGCAATGTTCCAAATTATTTGTCACACCGGTACATCGAGGGAAATCGATCGAAAAACCAACAATTATTACTTCGAATACCTGAAGAATCTCGGTTGTCTTTTTTCGGTGCAACGAAATGCACAAAGAATTTCATGTATTCCGAGCAATTAGGACGCGGGGATTTCATTGGTTAAGCTATGCGTGATAACCCCTAGGGAGAGGTTGAAAATTACATCTTCCAGATGCAAAACAAACGAGCTTGTGAACTAAAGGATAAACATAACGTACACGAAGCGAATGAAAGGATCCTAATAAGAAATTTTTACACCTCAGTCATACTGGCTTAAGCCGACTGAATTGAAACGTTAAATGGTTGGAAAATCCACGTTATCTCTGTCTTTGTTAATTGGTACTGTAGCCATTCGTGTCAAAATAAATTGAGTTATTGGGTAATTACTCGATTACTTTGTTCAGTGCAGCAAAATGGACAGTTGAATTACGGGGTGGTGACTTCTTTGCCTAAAAGCAACTCACTTAACGAAACTGTCCTTTTTCCAACAACAACAAGGATTCAAACAGCTTCAATTCTTACAGAGTTCGATAAAAATCCGGATTTAAAACATGCCGTGGGGCAACCAAAGCGATGGGAGCTGTGTTGGGGTTTCAGTGTGAAAGTACAAACGGCTACTAACACTCATATAACTCTTTTTTCATTATTATTTTATTAACCCGCAGTCTGCAGTCTGCAGTCTGCATTTTACCCTCAGTCTGCATTTTATCCCTGGTCTGTAGTCTGCAGTCTGCAGTCTGCGTTTTACACTGGCCGGTTATTTGGGTGGTTTTTGGCAACAGAGGTTAATTATTCGTAATGCGATCGCTTCCGTTGCCGTTAGCAATGGTTCGCAAATTTGACACTTTTATCGCATTATCACATTACGCATTGAACGTTATCTATTATTCCTAAAAATCTAAAAATATTCGTGCCTTATCAGTTTTCGGTCGAATTTATGTCCAAGAAAGCAGATAAATTGCAGAAAATATTAGTTTTGCATCCAAAAATTCGTAATCAACGCTAAAATGACCAAATTTTGCCTAGAAAACATATTTTACTGTTATTTTTCTTAAATTTTTTCGTTCAACTCCTCGCTTTTATAAAATGTTTCAGTTGTCTGTGAATAAGTTATAAGCTGTTGAAAAGCTTATTTTCTTAGCTTTCAAATGATGTATTTTTTCCCCCTAACTTTAAATATTTTTTGAGAAAAAAATATATTTTTTGGCGATGGCTGATTTACCCCGGTTTTCTCGCGGTTGGGAAAGTAGGAAAAAGAGTTAGGCCAGTAGCCAAGTTTTTAACCTCAGAAAAGGATCTGTTTCGTCGTACGAACGTGTGAGGACCTGTGAGCCAAAGGGCCTCTGCTGGTATGACTTCTGGGTGACCCCTTAATAACTTCTTACTAACCGAGCGCGAGGGCCGTACTGCCAGGGAAATATTGGCCCGAGGTCGTGGCAGTTCGGACCGAGCGCAGCGAGGTCCGTACAAAAACGACCCAGGGCCAATATTCCCCAGTACGGCTCGAGCTAGCTCGGTTAGTAAGTAGTTTATTATATGGTTTTTTAATGACCTTTTGCTTTGTTTTTGCAAGCCCGTAATCGGCCCGTGGGCCAGTCACAATTTGCCTGGAACGCTGCACGTACCACAGGCAACCCAGTGTACCCTCACGGAGGGTCTAGTTACATTGGAGAATCTGTCCATCACGATAAGTTAAGTACCTTCGCTCGTGATAACTATAAATTCTGAAACAATTATCGAGTTTGGCAATTACAACCTAAACCCCAGAAAAGATGGAAGGTGACAAAAAACGCCTAAACTTGAGTTTTATCGGGTTTTCGAGTGATGAGTCCAGTGTAAAGTCTCCATCAAAGTTCTGCATAGAAGGAACTCCTTTGAAACTATGAGGTGGTTTAACGTTGATCGGTTCTCAGATGAAAGCCTTGACTCATTCCCATCAATGTCAAAGACTCCAATCATTCGTGATCATTGTCCCAGTGATGATGTAGTGTTCGAGCCCGAACGACGACCCCTAGATGTAATAATAGGGAGCTTAAGCATGCGCGTGTTTGAGACGCGGACGGCAACCGGAAGTGATCTGTTTTCCTTTTTAACTTGTCTTCACACAACCACATTTACATTGATAAGTATCTTTTCTCCATTAGAGATGATTAGTATAAAAATCTGGGAGACACCACTGTCCTAGCGCGCGAAATGTTCTCCTCCAGTTGCCGTCCGCGTCTCAAAAACGCGCGTGCTTAAGCTCCCTAATCTTACTCAGAGATTCTGACGGTGGAGGAAACAGTACATGGGAATTATTCACAATGTTCAAGCGATGAACTGGACCCTGAGAAGAACAACGTAATAGGGACGGTAAGCTATAATTACCGTTTGCCGATAAATTTTATCTAATCAAGGGCAGCCAATCCAGCCTTCAGGCTAAACGTAACCTTAGCTTGTTGTGATTCTGAGAAAGATTTAAGACAGCATACTTACGCCGAGACTAAAAAGCACTGAATAATATCGTAAATTAGCACGAGAATGTTTTTTTTCAATGAATTTCTTTTTAATGTTTCAAACGTTTTAAATGTATAGCTCGTAGTTTTCACGTTTTCACTGAAAAGGAATGTTTTAAAGTCCAATCTGGAAACAAGGCGTATACTGATATAACTTATTAGTTCACCGGTATCGACAGTATCACCGTCACCTCTAAAGTAAAACGACGTAATGAGTGGTCATAATGAAACACTTGTGATGTGCACTTGGACATTACCCATTCTATTTTCTATTCTCAACGCAAACTGGTAAGACCGTAAGGGGGCGCTCTACGTTGACAAACGGCGGGAACAGTGTTTGCTTCCCTCCCTTACAATACCAGGATGACTATGTGCTGTAACTGGATTTACTTAACTTCAAAATCCCGACAAAATCAGACTTTGGTGAAATCAAGTTTTTATTAGGAAATAAGCTGATCCGGCGTTCTCTGTGGTTGCTCGACCTACAGTAGTTATTTAATTACCATACCTTTCCAAATTACAATTTACAGAAATGTATCAAATAAACTTGGGAATCAAGTGATACTTTAACAGTGTTCTTCCTTTCGCGTTTTGGCAGAGTAGAACATCACGAAACATTTATTTGGGGATTTTTAGCATTTTTCAGGTCAAAATTTTGCCAACACATTGTTTGCTGTTAAAACCCTGAGTATCAAGAAGGCTTAACAGCCCAGGCTACAATCTTGGACAGAATAAAATGGAACAGAAATGCCCACCCCCCCCCCCCCCCCCAATAAAGACACGTGCGAACAAATTTGCATTCGCTATCGCTAAATTTCATTCGCTGTCGCTAAATTTCATTCGCTGTCGCTAAAAATTAACCGCTTCACTGCGTGCAGACAATGACAAAACACGTACGAACAGCAAGACAGAAGTTAAGAACCTTCGGGTAGCCATCTTTGAACAGGCCGTAATACCCGGACGGCCTGGAAACGAATTGCGTGAGGGTCGGCCTTGGAGGTTTCTAACAATATTTTACAACAGCGAAGTTGATGTAGTAGTGACGAATACTGTTAATTGTCAGCAAATATTATGTTTTCATTTTAGCAAATGCAAATTAAGTTAATTCAGTGCTAAAGAAGGAACATTTGCAACAGCGAATAAGTTTTAGCCATAGCTATTGAGTTTTAGCGACAGCAAATGAGTTTTTGCGACAGCGAATGCGGTTTAGCGACCGCGAATAGAATTTAGCGAATATTGAAACATTTGGACGACCATATTCGTCACTACTACATCAACTTCGCTGTTGTAAAATATTGTTAGAAACCTCCAAGGCCGACCCTCACGCAATTCGTTTCCAGGCCGTCCGGGTATTACGGCCTGTTCAAAGATGGCTACCCGAAGGTTCTTAACTTCTGTCTTGCTGTTCGTACGTGTTTTGTCATTGTCTGCACGCAGTGAAGCGGTTAATTTTTAGCGACAGCGAATGAAATTTAGCGACAGCGAATGAAATTTAGCGATAGCGAATGCAAATTTAGCGATAGCGAATGAAATTTAGCGACAGCGAATGAGTCTTAGCGACAGCGAATGGAATTTAGCGAATATTGAAACATTTGGACGACCATACACCTGGCCTTTAAATGAAAGTGAGGCTGGTGTTGACCTTGTTATGATACAGACCTCTTTCCTTTTCTTGTGTTAATGATGTTGTTGTCATGCTACTTATTAAGAATTTACATAAGAAAAGAAGTGAGGTTTCTATCAAAACAAGGTCAACTCCTGCCTCACTTTCATTTAAAGGCCAGGTAACTAAGCACACAACTGTAAAATGGACTATTATGAGCATAATTTGGCTAGCACTACTTTACGCGGGAAATTAATGAGTGAGGACATCCAATAATCGTTTGGAAATGGGGAAAATCAGAAAACACTGACCTTATCGACTTCGACTGCTACTGTTTTAACGTATTAAATTTGCTATTTAGTTCTTATAAGCTTACATTCCATGTGGGCAAATCTTCGCGCAAACAAAGCTCAGGGCGGGCATTCTTTGTCTACTTGACCCAGTCAAATTAGGTATTTACTCCCAATAGTTTATAAATTTCCATTTGATACAGCTTAATCACTTACGTTTTAGTGTGTGAAATACATCCAATCGCTTTTGAAAGCAAGCTTAAGAAAAAAGAATTAAAATGGCAGGAAACTTTCACGGGGACTTTCTCGGTCGGTTTCCCGCGTCGTTAGTGGATTTTACTGAACAGCGGTGTCCGGTGCTCGACAGGCCCAGGACAGGCCTGTCGGCCTGTCCGCCATCTGGAGAGTGTTGGGTTTTACTGAACAGCGGTATCGCGGTCACCATAGAGACACCATAGATGTAGGACCAGCCAATGAGAATGCGGATATGGCTAGTTGTTCAGTTGTGTGAAATGCCTCTCCCGATTTTTATATCCTTCAAAACAGGTAAGTTCGTCTTTTTCTTGCTATACCTCATACGTTTGCAAAGCAAATCAAACTAGACCCTCCGTGAGGGTACACTGGGTTGCCTGTGGTACGTGCAGCGTTTCACGCAATTTCTTTCAAGTTGGGGAGAGGGTCACCCAGAAGTCATACCAGAAGTCATACCAGAAGTCATACCAGAAGTCATACCAGCAGAGGCCCTCTGGCTCACCGGTCCTCACACGTTTGTACGACGAAACAGATCCTTTTTTGAGGTTAAAAACCTGGCGACCGGCCTATTAATTAATCAGTTGTCAGAAAGAAGAAATTCCTGTCCTCTTTAAAAAAAATTGACACGCATTGCTTACGTGTGGTAGTGAAGTAACACAGCGATTTATTCCATAATGTCAACTGAGCTGTGTGTTGTCTTCCAGGAGATTCAAGTTGTCCTTGCGTAATATGTAGCTCTAACAGTGCACGATATTGTTTTGGTATTGTCTATCATTGTAGTGAAATGGTAGAAGTCTTGGGTAAATAGCCTGAGAAGACATGTGGTTACTAGCAAAGTACTGAGCCGAGAAAGATTGAAGAAAATAAATGGGAAGTGAAATACATTGTCTTCTGGGATGACATGTTGACAGTTGTCTTTGCATAATATGTAGGTCTAACAGTACACGATATTGTTTTGGAATTGTCTATCATTGTAGCGCCATGGTAGAAGTCTTAGATAAATAGCCCCTTGAGAAGACATGTGGTTACTAGCAAAGTACTGAAACCAGAGAGACTGAAGAAAATAAAAGGGAATCGAGAAACATTGGCTTCTGGGCTGACATGTTGATCATGCAACTTCTTTCCACCACAAGTGTAAGCGTGCACTGACAGCATCTGACAGCTTTGTAAACAAAAGTTGAAATCTGAAGTTATTGCTCGGCGGGGTTGGTATCTGGATGGGCGACCTAAGAAATATACCACTCAGTAACAGAAGCATAGGACCGAAAATTCTATTTTAATGCTATCAAATGCGAACCAAGCAAGATACAGATTTTGTTAGCTTGCTTTATGCAAAACAAATATTGATGTAAAAGTAAATAAATATGGATACACAATTTTTAAGAAGACCAGAAGGAAGTTTCAGGATGGTCGATCGAGCATAAAATATTTTGCCATCGGTAACAAAATCTACGACATGAAAACAACATTAATTTTGAACCACAAATATAAAAAGTTACCAAGAGCGAAAAACAGTTTGGGAGATTTTAGTTGTTTTGTTGTAATTGTACAAGTTTGGCTGCACCGAGTAAATCGCACATCGAATTCAGCGGGCGCAGTGATCAAGTTACCGCGTTATTTTACCGCTCCATGTTTACTGGCGAAACAGTGAAGCATCTGTGTCAAATGATGCCAAGCTACCGGGTTTTTGTTTTTGTTAGTTTTCTTTTTTTTTTTCGATTGTTATAAATTTTGACAAGAAATGTGCGAATTCAACACAAAGATCACAATCGCCCAACTCTCAGAGGTTGACCATTGTTTCTGGAAAATCAAAAATTTACTCTCCAAGACAAGGTTATTTATCACCAGGTAATTCCATCGTTTTGGTAATAGCAGCTACTTTATTATTCATCAGCGTCACAATCTTTTGCCGATTTTGGGGGTCATTTTGTTGAAACTCAAGCACGCTTCCAACAGACCTGTTTATTTTCGTGACTTATGCGTTACCACAAAAACTCTCCCCGTATCACATTTCAACACATGTATGCAAATTTGCTAAGCTCGAAAATTACACAACATGATAAAATTACAAAAGCTAGAAATTTCACAGAAATATTTTCCAGCGAAACATTTATTGAAACAAGCAACATATTTGCTATAAGAGGCAAGAAACCCTTCCTATTTCAGTTGCGTGCGTGCAAGCGAAACACACAATCACAAAGCATATGCAATTAAATAAATTTCTGACAGTTCACATTCAACCCTTTTCGAAAGAACCTTGACCGTAAATAATAAAGCACAAAAGAGACAACAAGCTTTCATTCAAGTAATTTTTCACTGTCACATTTCCAAATATTTTACACCTTTGCAGAGTTAAGTACAAAATACCGGTAAATGTAAATTGTCAGACAACTAAGATGCGACTTGAGTAAACACTGTGATGCATTCTTGTAGGCGTTCGATTCTTTCAATGTTAATTTGTTAAATCATAGTTCGTAACTATGGTTAAATCCATAAAAAAATTGCTATTTGATTTCCGTGTTTTACATAATACCAAGTTAGTAAAATATTAGAAACAAAGCTCTCTTGATATCCAAAGGAAAGGCGAAAAATGAAATTGTTGTCGAAGACCACTACTCGTCTCTTAAAATCCAGATATTTATTTTTCAGCGCTGTCTTGCTCATCCAATTGACGATCCATTCTTGAGCTCCATGAGGGTATATTTTGTTTAAAGATCCACTAAAACGCCATTCACGTCAATGACTTATTAGTGAAATTTCCAATTGTTATACCGGAAGACTGTGCAGAGTTGAAAACTGGTAAATACAAATCTGACAAATAGCGAGACAACTGAGATAACAGATCCACTATATGGATTCCTTCTCTGTCTTTGTTGAACCCATACTGAGTTACCAGAGAACTGTTCATTTGGTTTGAGTGTTGTACAAAACACCACACTTGGCAAAATTTTAGGAAGACAGCTCACTTTGATTACGGCTCGACGGGCGACAGATTGTTGTCGAAGTCCATTACTCGTCGCTTCTAACATTCGACCGCCTGTCTTGTTCGGTATCCAATTCGCTTGCAATTATTGAGCTTCATAAGGGTACATTTTGTTCAAAGATCCACTTAAACGCCATTCGCGTTACATGACTTTCGACGCCATTGCCGGTTAAGTTAATCGTTCTACTGTGTCCACCAGAGAAATCTACGCATTTCCCACTACCCTCTCGATCCTAAGAAAATACGCGTAGAAGGCTCTATGCACAAAAACACCACTTAGCAGGGGAGTGACAGTCAGGACTTTTACCGACACGGAAAAAAATAAAAAAAAAAAGAAAACGAAAAATAAAAAAACCACGAAATTAAAGACAGATTCCGACTGGGTTGGCAACCCAGTAATGAGCCCAATCGAAGTGAATTTCAATCGATTCAATCCACAGATTGCGTTCGAATTGAGTTCCACATTGAACCAAATCGATAAAATTATCAAACTCTTGTGCACACGCACAAAAATGGTAGGATCGTTCCACCAAAATTGGTCACAGTCGGCTCCACCAAGAAACAGTCAGATAAAAGAACTTTAAAATAGTTAATAGATCGCCCCACGAGCACCGCTCACTGACCATAGATCAAACCGATGTCAGAGTTATCCGCTTGCAGTTGCAGGACCGAGCATCCGTATAATTTCACGACAAACATGCATGGCGAAGTTATATCATACTCTTACGATCAATCAAGGCGATAAACTGTTAACATGTTTGTCAGGAGTTCGCCACTCCACGACTAGACGTTTGCTAGAACACTTTCAAACTGGGAAGTGATAAATCAGGTTATGATTACAGTCGACAGGGATATGGTAACGTATTTTAATTTATGCACCTATCAATTTAAAGCCGGCTGGGGGGGAAGGCAGGGCATGGGTTGACATTTTTTAAAATTTTGCCGTCAAATTCAATTGCCCCATGGGCAAACCATTCCAGTCAAATGCACAAAAATTTCCCCACCCCGGGCGGCACATCTAGTTGACCTTTTTTAGCTTTCGAATTACAACCAAAATTGCAATACCCAGCTCACCTTTTTTTAATAGATCTGCATAGAATTCAACGTTAAATAAGAACTTTTTAGTAGTTCTTGCTCCATTCCAAACTTTAACAGCTTTTATGATTTGCAAATTAAATGAAAAGAGCCACATTTATTTACAGTCATTGTAGCAACTGGCCCGTACACAGATCGTCGGCATTGGCAAAAAAATTCGACTTGCTTTCTCTTTATTCCCGTTTATTTCGATAGTGCAATATCTAAAAACGTCCAAATCAACAAAAACATTCCAAATTAATGGAAAATCTAGAGATAAAACAATCAAATTCATTCACCTTTCTCTGATTGTCGATCTCGTTGACATCCATCATGATTTCAAGGCTTATACTACAGGCTAAGAAATTTCTAAAATGTGATTGGCTAAGGCAGTAGTATTTAAGCCAAATTTGAAATACTTACATGTAAAAATTACAGAGGTGCAATGTTCCGAGCAATGTACCGAGGTGCAATGTACCAAGCCAAGGTGAATGTTCCGCAAACAGAACCGATTGCAGATGATTGTTAAACTTTGATTGATAAGCCTGTTAAAAACTTTTATCCTTCAGAACCGACACTTGCAGACATTCGATTGCAGTTTTATCCAAAGTTGTATGATGTTTGAGCGATCACATGTTTCATCACATGTTGTTGTAAACCCAATCAATTGCACGTGACTAAATAAAAATATGTGTGTTACGTAAAGTGCGAAATATATTTGATAGATGTTAACAGCTGTCATAAACATCAAGCACAGCATTTATTTTGAATCAATGTTCAAACATACGATTTTGACATAAGATTTTGTCCAGACAATCATTTCATTTCGCAGTTGAGCGACCCAATTTTGGTTAATTTTCGTCAATAATCTGTGGCAAAATGTGCATTTTGTGAAAAGCAAATGTTTATTCTTGACTAAGTTTTTTCTTTTTTCAGAGTGAATAAGTTTTTGAAAATTGTTCCATTGGATACATGCAATAGCAGAAGTCCTGTCCAACAGATTCAGGTCGATTGGGTTTGATTTGTTTGATTGAGTATGGAAATCAAATTCACACAAAGTTCAATGTTGCAAGTATATCTTGCTAAATATTTCAATCTCTTGAAATTCTGTCGAAACTACCATTCGATTCGGCACCCAGGGCACTTATTTACTTTTTGGAGAGGTGGGCACTTATGAGAATAGCCTTTCAAAGGGGGGCACTAAATCAAATCATTACGGTATGTATAACATAATAGTTACTATTATTTTACAACTGTAATGTGTACTTTGTTTCAGATTCAAGGTGACGTCAATACAAGTTAATACTCTTCATGGGACATCTGCCAACTATAGTAAAAGATAGGTCAACCATGTAGTACATGTAAAAGTTTAGGAAATAATCTTACTTGCCTTTGTCAAAATGCTAATAATTTCTCAAGCCTTAGAAATAAGATGAATTTTGACAAATGTGTGTGAAATTATTTCTTAAATAATTTCATCATCACCATACCAATTTTCAATTTAGAGTTCATTGGCTGATAATGTTACTGAGGCAGACCCAACCCAATATTATATGGAACCCCAAAAAACAACACTTCTTTCCAGTGAGGTACATCAGCTGTCAACTCACCCATATTAGGCGGGAGTCTCAAGATTTTGAGCCTTGTCTCCCGCTCTCCCGCATTGAGGTGGAAATCTCCCGCTTTCAGCGTTTCTAATAAAAGCAAGCTAAAGTTTACCAAGTTATCACCTCCGTTCCCGCAAAATGTAACCAATGTAATGTTTGTTCACCACAAGTTCCTTGGCATTTTATATCACTATTGGCATGCAATTGTAAGTGCCATTTAGGTTGGATCCATTTGAGACCCCACATAAGTTCCCAGGACCTTTGTCCCCCGGTCAGGATGAGGGTGACTGCTTTTCATTTGGGGGGAAAACGGCAGGCATAACTTTGGAAAAGGTTCGGAGAATTTCTGAAAGACATTAACGCTCTCAGAGTATCTCAAGGTTTCTGAACTTCAGGGATTGACAGCTACATCTACCAAATCTCTCTTAAGGCCAGTTTACACACTGCGATTTGTCGGAACTGATGTCTTGGGCCGACCTGTTGGGGGGCGAATCAGAGTGTAAAATAAGAACTACGACATGTCTGAATGATTGTGACTCAACACAAGTTAAATGACACAGAAAATGATGCAAAAGGAAGTATTGTGGGTACTTTATACATTCACTAATCATCGCTTCAATCTCTGTTTCTTCAAAAGACGCGAGTTTTTTACGTTTTTCTAGTGTTGCATTTTCCATGTTGGCTGCTATGTTTCCTTTGTCTGAGAGGAAAATCGGGCCGACACAAAAAATCTGTTTGGTGTGAACAGATATTTTTGTGTCGGGCTGCTGTGTCGGATTCGTATCGTGGGAAGATCAGAATAGCATTTACATGCTCTGATTCACTCTCCGACAGGTCGGCCTGAGAAATCAGTCTTGACAAATCGCAGTGTGTAAACTGGCCTTAATGATAGTTTTTCTTCAAGCTAGTATCTTGTGTTGGTCACTGTACTGAAGTGGACATGACTATGGCCTTTTACAAAGCAATGGAGGCCCCAGCAGGGGAGGGGGACTGAAATAAAAAAAAGGTAGTCAGGCTCCTAACACATTTTCCCTAGAAGAATTAAAAGAAAAACCTAGTATTGATGAGTGGATATTGCAGTGAATTTGCCAGAATGTAATTTTTTAAAGGTACATGTATTTTCACATGACATATGTCACATTGTAACAAATAGTTATCATTCTCAAGCAAGCGCTCTGGGCTAAATAGGGCAGATTAATGCTCAACCCTAATGTTCTTTAATAATTGGCATGCCAGAAATGGGAATTTTTATCGAGCAGTTATATTTCTTATTATAAAAGTTATTTATACTGGGGTCTAGCTTTCTAATCTGTTTTCATCATCATATCTGCAACCTCATACAGTCAAAGCTCTCCTTGCAACCACTCTCGTAAGCAACCAGCTCTACTTACGACAACCGTTGCAAATCCCATTTAGATTGTCACACAAATTCTCTAATTAAAAGCTCTCCTAAGTGACCACTCCCATAGGCGACCGCGACCACTTTTGAAAATTACCAACTGGTATTTTCCTTTGTTTTTAAGCTCTCATAAGCAACCTCTAAAACAGTTTGATTCAAATTAGTAAATACTTTAAGAAGACTGCACTTCTTGATGAGACTTTCAACTTTAATTTCGCAGTTCAGCCAAGGTATCCATATATTTTTGTTCCCAGAAAATATGTTGGTGCATGCTATTTCCAAACCATAGCAAGCATACTCGCTATCCGGCCATGACTATTAATAGTTCATGTACATATCCAAATCTTTATGCTGGGTCGCTTATTAATTTTCTGGGCTTGCAGACGTAAGTGAATAATAATGAATAATTCGAGATATTTACCCAGGAAGCTCCACTCATCCGGAAGTGGTTTTCATGGAGCTGATGCATCCGGATCGAATTGGAATTTAGAGATGTTGGTGAAGTGAAGTGAGACAGTTGCAAAATTTAGCCGCAAGCTGTTATGGTCAGCCAGTTACCAATGCGAGAAAACATCAGTGGTACAAAGCTTTAGTGTCATCGGAAGTGAAGGTGTAGATTAATATCTTTCAATGTTCTTACATTTTGAAATTGTTGCTTATCTGGGTTATTCTGTGGAAAGGGCTTGTGAGAGCAAAAAGGCAGTGAATTGTTGGGAGAAGGACAACGTACTTTTCTCTCTTGGAAAATAAAAGGGTGAAAACTATCATGCAGACAAGGAAAAAAGAAGAACAGTTATGATTGGTCACCACTAGTGAACTTTATTAAAGCATTCCCAGCTTACTGGTTCTGTGAAACTAAGCAAGTACTGATATATCTAAATCTACCGCATGATAACGTGCGCGGTATGCTACTAATATGTAATCGCACGACATTTCTTGTTGTTAAACCTAGTGAGTGTTTTACACGGTTTTGCGAGTTAAGCAGCTCTATACATTGATGATCAATAAGATCCATCCCCTGGTTACCAAATGAAATGTGATACAATTGACACAGAGCCTCAAAAGTTCTGTGGACGTATCTTCATCTCAGACCGCTTGACAGAGTAGGCACTGTTTTTCCAGTGATACCAGACCATTCCTTTCCAATCGACCCTTCCATTAAGATACAGACCATTCAGGCTGGAGTAGTGACAATCCTTGTACCACCAGGCACCTTTATAGCTTGACGCACAGTTGGCTGAATTGTTATCATTATCTCGATCCTTGGTGCTAAACGCTTGGCCGCGGTGATAGCCAAGGGAATCACCTGCAGTGCCTGAATGAAAATAAAACGAATTAAATAATCAAAATAAGAAGCAGTTTTAAAACTTTTTTAAAATGCTAAAAATTCTTAAGACGCACTTGAGATTGTTTGTTGTCTCTACTTGCCACCGACATGAAATCGATGAAACTTGTTTATCACCACGTGAGTGAAATGATTACCAGGTTTTTCAGATTGCAGTGTTCTTATTTCTTTTAGCTAACTCACTGGCTTACATATACAACTCATTCTGTCGTCAAAGCGAGATAAAATTCTGTCACATCACTGTAGATTCTGTCAGTTAGAGCTGAAAAGAGAAAGTGTGTCGATCTTAAGTAAAACAGGGTTTTCAATCACCAGAGTTTGCAAACCTGAATATTTTCCCAAACTCAGCTGGTATTTTGCTCGCTCGCTTGCCACAGTAATTGAACTGTACTCAGCAAATGCTGTATTTCCATGAATGTCTTTCAAGTCCACGCGAAGCTTGTTGCTGCTGCTTACAGTCACGCTGTGAATCTTGTCCAATCCAAGCCAAAACTCTCCATTTAGATTACCAAAGCCTCGTTTGTAGGCGTCCCACGCGCGAAAGAAATCTGCGGAGCCGTCTTGTCTTTTTTGAAAGACCGTCCACCCTCCGCCAGCCGTTTTGTGATCACAGTACACTTCAAATTCTCCCAAACCATCAGGATCGATTTTGTACACGCCATTGATCTTTTCGCCAGAATTGTTAACATCGGCGCAGTTCTTGAAGACTGAAAATTACAGAAGCAGAATTAATTTCTGTCAGTTAATTTTTGGTTTCATTCCTATTTCTAGCCTCTAAAAAGTAAGAATGGGCGTCATAGAGGAAAATACTCTGCATATCTTGCATGCAAATGTTTTAGAAGCAATTGATTGACCTCAATTTGAGTGCTTTTTGCGAGGGAACAGATTGGAAAACGTCTGAGAAGTGAACAAAGTATTTAAAATTTATAACTGCAAACCTTTGTCGTAAGAGCCGCCAGTTTGGTTTGTTTTGAGCGCAGCGATTGCTTCTTTTATTTCAGTGAGTTGCTGCTCGATCTTCTTACAGCAGCGTGGTCCGGCGTAAAAGTTGTTATTCACGTTACACTGGGGCTTACTCATGCCAGGGTTTTTTGTTGGTTGCACAAACGTTTTGGCAAATGTCCCAACGAGAATCCCAGTGAAAAGCAGAGCTAGCTGGAATGCCATTATGCACTGATGCTTTCAGGAAACTCTTGTATGAAATGGAAGCAAAAATGCAAGTATAAAATGATTTCTAAGACTTGAGCTTCAGTTCATTTAGTCTTTCCAAACTAGATTTTTCTTGTCTCCCGAGCTCTATTTTGGGGAATGCTGAATCATCGATTCCTACCAATCAAATAACAACACATTGTAGCGGTGACTCGAGGCAGTAGGACCAGTTGACAATTTTTTTTTTTTGACAAGTAGAAGACAATGTCACGAAGCAGTAGATAACTTTCTTTTGACAAGAAGACAGTTTCTCAATATTTTATGAAAGATTTATCCAGTGAAAGAATAGGGGCACTTAACGAGTAATTTCGGTAAATATCTGTTCGGAAGATAGTGAGTTAGCATTTTCGAAAATTCGAACTCAGGTTTTCGAGGCGCACTAAGATTTTGGACACTCTTCTCAACAGATTTCCTATTTTCCTTTTCGGAAAAGTAGTGAAGAGTGTGAAGAATGCGTAGAAATTTCGAAACCACACTGAAGAACGCTAGTGAGTTGAGCAAGAGTCAATCAACTGTGACATTGCAATAAAATTTGAAGATTTTTTATAACTTCTATCATTTTGGCCAGAGTTTGTTTGAAAATCGTATCTTAAGCAAACGTCCCTTAAAACTTTCAGGGAAAAAGGACGACGACCTAATGTTAATTTTTTTTATCAGACCCTTCACGGATGCTAGAACTTTCGGACAAAGTAATTACTACAGACCTGACTGAAATTCCCCTGGAACATACGAACCAATAAATATTTTGAAGGATAGCTCCAAAGTTACTAAATGAGCTTTTAAAACATTGTGGAAACCATTTTACCTAATTCCGACAGATTTTAAGACAATCGGCCGTCGGTGCCACGAAGAGAAAACCTCGTACGGAATGATGGAATAATCAATTTGTCGTGCGGGGTTATTGTTATCTTTGATGGATGGGTACCGTGCTTCGGAATAAGCATGTTTATCAGAGATCATTAACAAAAACTTCGAAAAGCTTCTCCCTCGTGGAAACCCTCGAGCTCAGATTTTGCTGTTGACTAAAATTTAAATAAAATCATATTGATTCCAGGTTTTATGCAGCCATAGAGCTATGGACCAATTTATAAAACAGGGAAACGAGGCCGCGGCGCAAGTAAATGACTTTTCTTTGACAAGGAGGAGCCTGACATGTTTGCCATTGAAGTTTGCCTTCATTTGCTATTTTTGGAGAGCTTTGCTGGCCTCGGGGAATAGTCGAACAGTTGACAAAATAATTACCATTTTTAACCAGAGTGAAGCCGTGTGAAGAAATGTTCAGGTCAGATATTTATCTTCGTTGTCGATCTTCTTTTTGTGAAGCATATGTGTATAGTAAGCTTGGATGTGTTGTCTGTGTATTTCACCGAGCCTTAGTCCATGGACTTCTCGATAGACCGGGTGTATGAATTACTAAATTGGACTTATAATGGACTGCCTAAGTGGTCAAGAAGAAAGATTGCTCATACGATACTAAACATAAACAGCACACTGGTAACGTCAAGCACAAATTTGCATTACGCTAAAGATGAAAGAAGCATCTTTGGTTTTAGCTGACGTTTTGCCAGTGATCTGCAGATACCAAGCAACTTCTTAAAAGAAAGGGAGTGGAGATAAAGAGGCGTTGGAAGAAGAGAGTTTTTAAGCTTTTGTCACAAGTAGCAGTTTCATTGAAACAGAAGTTCTTGTGTTGATTCCGGACAACAAACACATCAAAAACAAATACAAACTAAAGCCGCAATTATCAAAAGATAATGAATCGAAAACAAATTGAAAAGATTTCTCAACCATTTCCAACCTACGTTCGCAAGAGACAATATATGACAAGCCATCAATTTGTAGGACTTGTTTCTTTGATATAGGCGTCGTCACACGGTTGGGAAAATCGGACGTTAAGTGGTTAAGTTTTTAGTATTGTTAGGCCAATAATAATTATTATTCAAGTTCGATTGTTCGTCAGTGTAGAGTTTTGTTTTCGTTTTCGATCAAGTACAGAATAAGTTCAAGAAACATGTCAGGATGGCGTTCAGTGCCCGATTCAAGATGTTGCATTTAGCACGTGGAATCCCACTGCAGTTAGTTGGTTTCGGACTAATTCGAGTGCGTTGCGGTCATCGGACTCAATCTCATTGTTCATTCAATATTTGGCTAGAGTAGTATTTTAAATTTAGATAATACCGTAAGCTGGTGGGCCAATGATAAACAAGAGAGATTGACATTTGTGAGTTATGGACTTTTCACGAAAGTGATGAGGACAATGATACATACGAGGTGATACTGATGTAAAGATTTTTTTTCGTTTTGGCCGGCTTCCTGTCAACCTTAATCCTTGGTTTTACTATTCCATGAAGACACCGTTCTCAGCAAAAATATGAAATAAAAAATGGGGGTCATCGTACTCGCTCGGGGAAAAAAATAGCCATTTCTTGACGGGTTAACCTTGGCGTTAATGAAAATCCTCCATTTTATTAATGTGCACGACTGAATGCGCGCGCCAATGACGCAAGAAATTACGCGCAGTAGAGTTGCGCAATCAAAAACCAGGGAATCACCTTAAGCTTCTCAGACACGGCCATTATATATCATATTAAACTACACTGAGTAAACAGACATTTAATACTTGCCTCTCTTTTTGGTAACAGCTAGCCCTTGGACGAAACTTTATATTAACTTCTGTTACCAAGGAATCTCCTGAAGTGTAAATTACTTGCGTTGCTTCTCCTCACGCTAGGTTCCAGAGCCTAACTTTCCTTTTCTTGGGGTCCATTTCACCCCGCGTATTGATGGCAGCATTTGGCTTGGCCCCAATGCAGTATTGGCTTTCGCAAGGGAAGGATACAAACTCACAGATGTAAACTTCTCAGACTTGATAGATGCATTGGGATACAGGTATGTTGCTTTGCTGAAAGGCCATCTTTGTGTTAAATCATACTCGTACATCATACATGTGGTGTACTGGGATGTAGCCTATATCCGGGAAACCACAGTGATACGTTGTTGTTGATTAAAAAGGCTGTTGAGCTTGGATTACCGACTTCGTGTCGTTTTATTTCGATTACAAACACTACATTGGCGACAAGGATTTGCCTCAATGGCTGAGAGAGCCCTTCCAACGCTAGATCTATCGGGATCTTCATCACAAGTGGCAAGCAACTGGAAGAAGTGGAAACGAGCATTCGAGTATTACGCTGAAGGAAAAGGCTTAGATAACGCGATGAAGAAAACTTCACAGCTTCTGCACTATGCAGGAATGGAGGTACAGGATATTTTCGAAGATCTTGTCGACCCCGATCCGGCGGGTAATCAAGTTCCCTATGCAGTCTGTATTAGGAAGCTTGATCATCATCTTCGCTCTGACGAAAACATTCCATTTGAGCGCCACGTTTTCCGGCAGTTGGCGCCGACGGATGGCGAATCAGTTGGTGATGCTCTCGATGACAACCTACGAGATCAGTTAGTTGAAAAGCTGCCCGACATAGAATTGAAAAAGAAGCTGTTGGAGACCAGAAACATTACTTTATAGCACGTTTTGGAGAAAACAAGAGCTTCGGAAGCGGCGGGACAACAAGTGAAGCACATGGCGGGTGTATCAGACGTAAACGCAGTCGGACGAAAGGAGGATAAGACAAACGAGTCAGCGAAATCAGTCAGTGAAAACGTGCTTCAGCTGCGGAAAGGCAGGACATTTCTCACGGGATCCGTGCTGTCCAGCGAAAGGTAGGAAGAGTTCCAGCTGCTCCATGTATGGCCATTTTGCAGTGTGTTGCAGAAACCTCGACCGAAATGCACCTGAGACAGGAAGAGGCCTTCATCCAAAGAGCACCCATGGCAATCGTAAGGCGTTCAGTAGACAGACAAACGAAGTGGATGATTGTTTGGCGAGTAGCAGTCAAGAAGAAGAAACCCGCCTTTGCGTTGTTTACTGTGATGGAAGAAAATGAGGAGAGTGTTTGCAAAGTGTCGACCGCACCTCACGTACCGACTATGAATGTGAGTATTGATGGAATTGTTCAGGAAGTTTTGATTGACTCAGGGTCTGTGAGCAATTTGATGGGGGATAATGATTTTCAGAAATTGAAGAATGCTGGTTTCAAGGGGAACCTCGAACATTGTTCCAGGAAATTGTTTGCCTATGGAGGCAGAGAAATTAAGGTCATTGGCCAGTTCAAAGCGGAAATTTCGGTGGGAAATGCTAAGGTAACTTCCAGTTTTGTTGCAGTTAAGTGTGGGCGTTGCATATTGGGGAATGCTACGGCCAAGGAGCTAGGTATTCTCCACATTGGTCCAAAGGTCAGTCCCATTGGTGGAAGTTGTAATGAGTCAGGAGTGACTTTGCCAACCAGCTCAAAGCTCAATACCCTAAAGTGTTCACAGGAGTTGGCAAATTAAAAGACTTTGAGTTGAAACTGCATGTTGACCCCAATGTACCGCCTGTGGCACAAAAGTTAAAGCGAGTTCCGTTTGCGCGTCGAGACAAATTGAAAGCCAAGATCGATGAACTGTTAGAAGGGGATATCATTGAGAGAGTGGAAGGCCCCACTACATGGGCTAGTCTGGTTGTCGTAGCACCCAAGCCGTCAGGTGAGATAAGACTTTGTGTGGACATGCGTCGCGCAAATGAGGCCACTATCCGCGAACGGCGTCCGATACTTACTGTTGATGAAGTACTAGAAGAACTAAATGGCAGTACTGTCTTTTCGAAGCTAGATCTGCGTCATGATTTTGACCGGGAAGCACCCACAGAAGTCATAGCAGACGCCAGCCCAGTGGGACTTGGTGCGGTTTTGGTTCAGGAGGTAGACGGCGAACGCCGTGCAGTATGGTATGCCAGTAGAAGTCATAATAACACTGAACGCCGGTACAGTCAGACTGAAAAGGAAGCACTTGCGCTTGTTTGGTCCTGCCCGAATTTGACCTAGGGACTGACGATTTTTTTGAAACCTGGTTTTCTCTAAATAAAGAAACCAGGTTTCAAAAAAATCGCTTAATTAAATCAAGTTAAATCGGTAAAATAACGACACCAGGAGCAAACAACACAGGTATGGAATAAGGTAAGCCATTTGTATTGAATATTTCCACTTTTAACTACCTCCATGGATATCTTGTAGAATATCCAATACAAACCCTTATAATTCGACGCCATATTGTGCTCCTTGTGTGGTTCATAAAGAGAGCTTGGGCTGCCTGTGATAGCTCACGCTCAGAGAACACAATCCTGCCATATGATTGGTTGCTGGGATATGTACAGCGTGCGAGTCGATCTAAAAACAACTTGAGACATACAACCTATGCAAAAGGGTATGTATGGGGGATGCACACTCCCCTCTTATTTTATCTTGGCTCCATTTACTTACGATTCTGCATGTTTTTATCAACCAACCAGGGGCCCTGCAAGTGTTCGTGCACAGGCCATGGACCTTGAAGGAAATTTACTGGAGGACTTTGTGTTCGACGGAGGAGTAGGGGACATCGGAAGCCGAGTGCTGCATGTCAGAAATGCTCCATCTCCCGGGGCAACCTCGTCTTTGGCCATTGCTAAAATGGTTGCCGAGAAGGTCCAGGAGCGGTTTAATCTTTAGCATCAATGAAGATAGCACATTTTTATTGGTGCATCTTCGAACTTTGGCGGTTTTGCTTCATTATTCAGCAAATTGAGGATAATGCGATGGGATGAATGATTTATCTTCATGCTCGTTCCAGTAATCCAGTTCAACCATAAAAACACGAATAACGTCTAATGACGTTGTAATAAAGGATAGGGATTTGAAATCTATAAGATGAAGAGCGTGCAGAGCCGACATTTTCTGACAGCAAAGGCTTGTTTAAAGACTAAATGTTTCAAACGCAAGTCCGCCATTTTGAAGGCAGAGCGGAATTGGCGCGAGATAGGCCCCCTCCCCAACTACAAGTGTAAATTGATCAACACGATTTCTTCCTCAAATGAAGGGGTATCCTTCATTGTCAGTTTGCTCCAAATGAATCATAATCCTCCATTTAGGTTACTCTGTCACAGGATTTCTGGTAGCAAATAAAAAGAAAAAAAAAGTAAAGGAAGCAACTGGACAGGACTTGAACCCACAGCACCTACTTTGAAGGAATTGTTTTTATCCACTTAACCACTAAAGATAAACTGACTAAAATGTGCCGATTACTTACCAAAACTAATGAGTATATATATAAAATCATTGCTGATATATCGTTAAGTCTAAAACTTGATTTTAACATGGTTAGCTTTCTCTTTAAGTTTGATAACCGACATTTTTCACTGTGTACGCTTGCTTCTTAGCGGGTGTTAATACACGTTTAGAGCGGCACTTTTGGAAGAAAAATTATTGACCTTAATAAAAAATGACAACCTCGCAGTTTGTGAGATGGTAGTCTAGTGGTTAAGTGAATGAGTGATTAATCACAGGTTCCCAGTTTCGAGTCCTGCGAGTCCAGACATACAGAGGTTGAACGAGACGTACCGGAAGTTGAAGTTCGACTGGGATTCCACCTTTGTCACCATACACAGAGGGATTACGTGAGATAGCATTGCGCCTGCGTGAACTCAGTCTTTAAAGCACTAGCCATGTGCATCGTAAGAAGTAAGTAACAGGGTGGGTCCAAGGGTGGGCATGTAATCCCTCTGTGTACGGTGACAAAAGTGGAATCCCAATCGAACTTCAACTTCCGGTAAGTCTCGTTCAACTTCTGTATTCCACCTTGTCACCCACAGAGGGATCACATGAGACTTCAAAGACAGATGCACAGGCTGGTAGTAAGTAATTTCACACAAGTGAACACATTACTGTAAAACGTTATTGGCAAACGTGTCTTCCACAATTTTTTTGTCATAGAATTTAGCAAAGGTGGATTCTGACTTCCTTCCAGCCTTGTCAAGAATATCTGGTAATGGAACATCACTCAGCTTTGCCTTAGAAGTAGAAGCTGACCTTGTGCTATGAAGCTTGAAAATCCTTACATCAATGCCTGAACTTTGTAATACAAACTTAACCCCAAAGATTGATCGTGTCTCTAGACACTGGACCATACAGTTTGACATAACTTAGCAACAATTGACTACATGAACGAGTCTCCCTTGCAAACTTTGTCCTAGTCAAATACTCCTTAAGAGTGGTCACAACACAAAGTCGTGGATTTGTGAATGATTTAAGTTCAATCACCATACCCTTGAACCCTGGTTTGGACTGTTTAACATGCTCTTGAAGTCTGACTACTATAGAGGAGCCAGAATCTATCATGCTGTCCACATTGAGGAAAAGAAGGGATTGTCCCCTTTTAGCAGTGACTAGAGCTAATAACATTGTGAGCTTCAACGATAAACTCTTGAGAGAAATCTCATTAACAGGGGACAAAGCCTTTAAGTAATCAAGAACTTGGTTTACATCACAAACTGCTGTATAACGAGGCATCGCTTTGCGAGATTCAAATACTCCCTTTAGAAACCTAATAACTGAAGGATGTTGCCCAACTGGGATACCATCTATTGAAGGGAGTATCGAAGAAAGTGCTGAGAGAGCAGTATTAAGACTACTATAACTAAGACCATTGTTAAATAAAGTCAGTAGAAATTCTATGACTTGGGCTAAAGAGAGACGAACTGTACTAATCTGTTCTCTATAACAGAAGTCAAGCCATTTTTTGTAGTAGGATTGGTACTGTTTAGATGTGCCTTTCCTCCACGACTTGAGGATAATCTTGGTAGCTCCCGCAGAAATACCTTGCTTCGTAAGGGATTCCCCGATAACTTGCATGCAATTAGTTTCCGTTTGCCCTCCAGTCTGGGCGTGTCGACTAAAAACTCATCAGCTTCGGATACCAGGGCTGGGTTGTGGGTTGGCCCGACTGCAACAATGATGATCCCTTCCCCTTCCTCCACTTCGATTTTCTTTAAACAACGAAGTATCAGGCTAAAAGGGGGAAAAGCATAAAATTGTTCTTGAGACCAAGAGCAAGAGAAAGCATCCACAAATTGTGCCTCAAGGTCTGGCCTCCATGACACGTACCGGGGGCGCCGGACTTTTCTGTTAATTCTAGATGCAAAAAGAACAATGGATGGCATGCCATAGGTCTCAATAATGCTGTGAAAAATATTTTCCTTGAGAAACCATTCTGTGTTATCATTAAATGTTCTAGATTCCCTATCAGCCTCAACATTTTCTTTACCTGGTAATGATATTGCTGTCACCCAGATATTTCTCTGGATACACCAGGTCCAAATTTCACGTGCAATCTTATTACATTCCAAAGAATGAGTGCCACCCATGGCATTTATGTTAGAGACGGCAGTGGTGTAATCTATGTAGATGTTAATATGACAATTTTCCATTGAGTGGCAGAATGATTTCAAAGCAAAAGAAGCAGCAAGTGTTTCTAACTCATTGATGTGACAGTTAGACTCAGTTACAGTCAAGCGACCTCCTGCTTTATCTCCCTTGCACACTGCCCCCACCCTCCTTTTGAGGCATCAGAATACAGGGAGAGTAATGGATCCCCATGGGATATCCACTTAAATGAGCTCTCAACATTTTTGATCCACCATATTAGGTCTATAACTGAAGTATCTGACAATATCATTACTGAGTTGTAGTTTCCCCTACTTTCTTTCAGAGCTTTGATTTTGTCTATTTCTAAACTTCTATAGAAACGCTGTGCATATTCAACACCAGGGAACATAGAAACCATTAAGCCTATCACTTCTGAGACATTATGAACTGAAACATGAGGTTTTGTCAATAGAGCTGAACATTCCTGTTTCAGTTTTCCAGCTTTCTCTGGTGTTGGTCTCACTGTCATCTTGAGTGAGTTAAAGATAAAGCCCAAAAATGTTAACTCATGGCTGGGTACGAGAATTGATTTTTCTTGATTTAGAAGAAAACCCACTTCGGTGAAAAGGTGGACAGTGTCCTGAACATTATTTTTGGTGTGGAAAGGAAGGTAGTATGCTAATGAATTGGACTACTACTCTTGTTGTCTTTGAGTCCAACAGTATCTTAATGACTCGGATTTTTTTTCCGTTTATCCCTGGATCATTATCAAAAGGATCCAACGATAGCGATGGGGTAAAATAGAAGTGATCCTCGCACTTTGTAAGGCGCATTTGTTCTCGCGAAAGGACTAATAAATAATAAATTTTTATGTTAAATTATGATAGAAGTGACCTTGAAATTTGCCGGATCAGTGCGAAGATCACTTCTATCTTTTGTCTATAAGCCGCAATTCAACTAATATACCTTTCTTTCATAGTGATGACGCATTGTACGCTTAACAAGATCATATGATGGTTGCTTGCCAACAGGCAAAATTCAAAGGTACATATTGGAGCGTCAGGCAGAATTCGAACCTAAACACTTTTGATAGGCTCTACCCATGAAGCTACAAAAAATGGATCTCGGCTCCCCATTCAAAGTCATGTGATAAATGTGGTACAGCAACTTCTGACGGTAGACTGCGAGGAGTCCCTTCAAATCAGTCGGCGGCCTGGTTTTCTGAGGCGGTCGTGTTTTGTCACGCAGACACTTAAAATTACAGAGGGAGGCTTGGGAAGAAGACTCCTCTTCCCAAGTCTCCCTCGAGCATTTTGTGTTTGTGTGACAACAAGTCCGCCTCAGAAAAGCTGGCTGCTCGACTGATTTAAAGGGACTGCTCGCAGTGTATTCT
>NC_090894.1:33159937-33167437 GCF_036669925.1 Montipora capricornis
GCAGAATGAATTTCTGTCAGTTAAGTTTTGGTTTCATTCTTTTTTCTAGCCTCTAAAAAGTAAGAATGGGCGTCATAGAGGAAAATATTAAACACATCTGGCATGCAAATGTTTTAGAAGCAATTGATTGACCTGAATCCGAGTGCTTTTTGCGAGGGAGCAGATGGGAAAACTTGAGCCACTAATGTCTGAGAAGTGAACAAAGTATTTAAAATTTATAATTGCAAACCTTTGTCATAAGAGCCGCCAGTTTGGTTTGTTTTGAACGCAGCGATTGCTTCTTTGATTTCAATGAGTTGCTGCTCGATCTTTTTACAACAGTGTGGTCTGGCGTAAAAGTTGTTATTTACGTTACACTGGGGTTTACTCACCCCAGGGGTTTTGTTGGTTGCACAGACGTTTTAGCAAATGTCCCAACAAGAATCCCAGTAAAAAGCAGAGCTAGCTGGGATGCCATTATGCACTGATGCTTTCGGGAAACTCTTGTATGAAATGGAAGCAAAAATGCAAGTATAAAATGATTTCTAAGACTTGTGCTCCAGTTTATTTAGTCTTTCCAAACTAGATTTGTCTTGTCTCCTACGCTCTATTTTGGGAATGCTGAATCATCGATTCCTACCAATCAAATAACAACACATTGTGGCGGTGACTCGAGGCAGTAAGACCAGCTAGTAGACAAGTTTTTTTTTTTTTTTTTTGACAAGTAGAAGACAATGTCACGAGGCAGTAGATAACTTTGTTTTGACAGAAGACAGTTTCTCAATATTTTATGAGAAGATTTATCCAGTGAAAGAACGGGGGGTACTTTACGAGTAATTTTGGTAAATATCTGTTTGGAAGAATGTGGGTTAGCATTTTCGAAAATTCGAACTCAGACTTTTGAGGCGCACTAAGATTTTGGACACTTTTCTGAACAGATTTCCTATTTTCCTTTTCGGAAAAGTAGTGAAGAGTGTGAAGAGTGGGCAGAAATTTTGAAACCACATTGAAGAACGCCAGTGAGTTGAGCGAGAGTCAACTGTGACATTGGAAGAAAATTTGAAGATTTATCATAACTTCTATCATTTTGGCTAGAGTTCGTTTGAGAATCGGTCCCATTAAATTTTCGGGGAAAAAGGACGACAACGTAATGTTATTAATATTATTTTTTTAATCAGACCCGTCAGGGATGCTAGAACTTTCGGAAGAAGTAATGTCTACCGTCAGACCTGACTCAAATTCCCCTAGAACATCCGAACAGATTCATATTTTGAAGGACAACCTCAAAGTCACTAAACGGGCTTTTAAAGCATTGTGGAAACTATTTTATCTAATTCCGACAAATTTTAAGACAACCGGCCGTTGGTGCCACGACGAAAAAACCTCGAACGGAATGATGGAATAATCAATTTTTCTTGCGGCGTTATTCTTATCTTTGTTTAAAAGGTGCCATGCTTCGGAATAAACATGTTTATCAGAGATCATTAACGAAAGCTTCGAAAAGCTTCTTCCTCTTGGAAGCCCTTGAGCTCAGATTTGCTGTTGACTAAAATGGAAAAAACATATTGATTCCAGGTTTTATGCAGCCATAAAGCTATGGACCAATTTATAAAACAGGTACCAAGGCCGCGGCGCAAAAAAAAAAAAAAAAAAACTAGATGACTTTTCGTTGACATGGAGGAGTCTGACTTGTTTGCCATTGAAGCTTGCCTTCATTTGCTATTTTTAGAGAGCTTTGCTGGTCTCGACAAAATAACTAAAACTTTTAACCAGAGTGAAGCCGTGTGAAGAAATGGTCTGGTCAGATATGATGCTACCGAGCCCTAGTCCATGAACTTCTCGTTTTACCAGGTGTATGGATTGCTAAATTGGACTTACAATGGACTGCCTATGTGGTCGAGAACAAAGATCGCTTATACGATGCTAAACACAAGCAGCAAACTGCTAACGTCAAGCACAAATTTGCATTACGCCAAAGATGAAAGAAACATATTGGATTTTGGATGAAATTTTGCTAGTTATCCGCAGATACAAAGCAACTTCTTAATAGAGAGAGAGAGAGAGCGAGAGAGAGAGAGAGAGAGAGAGAGAGAGAGAGAGAGAGAGAGAGAGAACAAACAAATACAGAATAAAGCCGGAATTATTAAAACAAAATTAATCGACAACAACTTGAATTGAAAAGATTCCGCTCAACCATTTCCAACCTAGCTATATTCGTAAGAGACAGTATGATGACAAACCATGACTTTGTAGGACTTGTTTTCATTCATGTAGGCGTCACACCAATTGGGAAAATCGGACATCATGATTAAGTGATTAAGTTTTTGGTATTGGTCAGCCAATAGTTATTACGTGGGATTCATATCATGCATACCACGGTAATAGTCCAGTTGAGTTTTTTTTTTTTTTTTTCATTGTAGTCACAAATGTGCATACCCCAGGGATAGTAAATTATCCGCTCGATAAGAACCCGTATGTTACAAGCGGAACCATCGCGTCTCGAACTCGGGCCACGCGCACCGGCAGCGAGTAAGTTCCCCCTGAGCCATCGAAGCAACTCACGTGATGGTTTGTTATATTTATTATCTCGTTCGTAGTCACAAATGTGCCCCACAGATGTTTTCCAAACTCCCGTACGGCGATTAGAAATCTCACTCCTCTCTCTTCTTCTCTGAGCGCAGGCTATACCACTCTTTGCCCACAATATAAGCTATAGCAAATCCGTTTCGCCCGCGATGATTAAACCTCACATCTGAAAATATTTGATAAAGTGGACAGACGATTTTTCCTTGAGAACGGGAAGCTTTGAAGGTAAGGAGAATTGCCTCCGGTCTCGTGTGTTTCACTGCATGTAAGCATTTGATATTGAATCGAACGAATACTCCAATGGATCTGTTTTTCTTGCGAAACAGTTTGTTCAGTCGTTCCAAACGATTTTGTGAATTGAACCTGTGTGTTCAACTGGCCATTGTGGCAAACATTTTACGAAGACTTTGCGAATTGAACCAGTGTGTTCAATCGGCCATGACGCCATCAAATTGTAAAATCAAAGCTGCTAGGTTTTCTGATCTTTTAATCCATACCAGGTAAAAACTTGCTTAAAAGTAAATCTTTTACCAGTTTTAGGCACCGTAGCGTTTTTCGTTTTGAGAATACAGCATTTGGAAATTTCAAATTTCCCCTTGCGTGACACCAAGATAGTAACTGAGATGAAGCTGTCTGGTTAAAAATCGGTTTTGCCTTGTGGTTTTTGGCAAATTAACCATTAAAAGCTGTAGAAGACATGTTTATGCTCATTTAGTTCAGTTCACGAGCAAAAAGAGAGGGCTTTTATCGCAAACTGAGGTCCAGATGCTTTGTTGATTCGAGGCCATTCGAGGAACAACAACTTAACATGGCGCGTCTCCATATAAAGCTCTGTAAAATTGAGTGGCATGTTTCCCCAAACAGACTTGAGACTTGCAGCAGATATTTTTGTATTAGTCTTTTGTAATATTTCGGTTTCGGTTTTATATTTTTTACTACGTGACAGTCTACAGACACTCTGAGTGTGTTGATTTGGCCATTGTGAGTCAACACCCGCCATTAGAAAGCAATAAATCAAGTATAAAAAAAAGAATTAATGTCTTCGTTACTGAGATTTTGCGATCCCAGGGTCTTTCATCTCCTACCCTCTCGGGGAGATGAAAGATTGTAAATTAATATATATGTAATCGGTTGTGTAAACGACAACAACATAAATCGTGAAAAGGAATATAGAAGTGGCAATTAGGCCCTGCAGAGCGCTCACAAGACCCACTTAGCTGGGGCACTGCTTGGGGATTTCATTGCCATTCCTCCTAGTACAGGAATCAAAAAACGGGAAAAGAAGATTGGAAAAAGCCTTTAACAACCAAAAACACCATTGAAATCAAGCAAAGAAAAAGAATTTTATAAAAATATAAGATTAGAAGTCTTCTGCGGGGACAATACTCAGATCTACTCAGTGGTCTCTCTTATACAACGCACTCTCGTGGAATAATTGTCAAGAAGACAATTAGCCTAACATCAAATTTAATGGTATGTGATAAGTCAAGTCAATGACATTTGACAACAAAAAATAAATCCATTCCTCCTAGTACAGGAATCAAAAAAGGTAAAGAGAATATATGTTAAAAGGCCTTAAACAACCAAATAAAAATACGTACACTCTATTTTGTTATATAGACAAACCAAAGCAAACGAATGAAGCGGCCTATCTCCAGTCGCTATTCCAAATAAATCTCACCTTTTATCTTAACATTCCTCAAAAAGCTTTAGTAAAAGTAAATAATAATAATAATAATAATAATAATAATAATAATACCTTTATTTTATATAGCGATAATTCCAAGGTTGAAAACCGCTTTACAATGACAATGACTTAAAAACTAGATTATAAAATTCTGTACATAAGAATAAAAGTAAATATTTACAAAGAATGTATTTATAAAAAGGGGCATAGTCAAATAATTAATAAAGATAGCCATGAGATAACACAGATTTTGTAATTTTGTTTCACATATCATAAAATCATGCACCAACTCAATGGCAATAACTAGTCCAGGTATGCTTGTTTGAAAAGCCAGGTTTTAAGTAAGCCTTTGAATTTAGATATAGAATGACTTGATCGGATGTTATGAGGGAGTGAATTCCACAGCTCAGGGGCTGCGCAAAAGAAAGCTCTCTTTCCATAAGAGTTAAGATTATAAGAGGGCTTAGAAGATGGAGGCCAGACGACCTTAGAGTCCTTGAAGGTCTATAAGATTTGATTAAGTCAGACAAATAAGACGGTTAGTTATTGAGGATTTTTGAAGGTAAGAAGTAAAATCTTATATTGAATGCTTTGCCCACTGGGTAACCAAATTCTGTAGGCTACGCAGGATTCGATTAATATATTCGGATTTGTGAGAAAACGTGAGGACTCTGGCTGTAGCATTCTGTACCAGTTATAGCTTTTGCACTGAAAATTTAGAGAAAAATTTAAAGAAGCGAGTTGCAAAAATCTAATTAGAAGAAATGAATGCGTGGATAAGTGTCTCACAGGCCTTAACGCTGATATGTTTCCTGATTTTGCAAATGTTCCTTAAATGAAAAAAGCAGGATTTACAAATAGCAGCAACATGGTGTTCAAGAGATATATCCTCGTCTAGGATAACGCCCGAATTGTGATAGTATTGCTGTGCTGATTGTTGAGGCCCCATTAGTAAAGGCAGGAATTTAAGTTTCCCATATCTGTAAAAATCCTGACCTATACCCGTTAATTCCTGTGGTTTGTATCACTATAACACCATTTCGGTTTTTTAAATATCATGCATCCCCCCCCCCCCCCTAAATATCCCATATCCCTATAACTTGTTGTTTCCACTGGATAATTTAGTAGCATTAATAATAAGAAATAACCTCTTTCTGTTTTAATAATAATAATAATAATAATAATAATAATAATAACTTTATTTATATAGCGCTAAAATCCAATAATTGTCCAAAGCGCTTCCTAATTACATTATTAAAATAAATAAAATAAATGGAATAAAATATCTAAAATGTACAATATAATTAAAATATAAGACTTAGTTATCTACTATATAAAAATGTAAACGTCTTAAATCAAAAAGGTCTTATAAACTATATGCAAACTTAAATAAAAAACGTTTTACAACAAATAACTTCTAGTTAAATTATAGCTTTGTCTTTCTGGTAATCTCTCCCCATATTCCGAAGTTTACCCGTGGTTGTAGTTCACTGTAACTGGACAATTTGTGTTAACTGTTTGTGCATCCCACGGATACGCCCTTATAGGCGTCTTGTTCAAGTTCGTTCGGTTGTCATTACAGAATTTTGTTTTCGTTTTCGATCGAGTACGGAATAAGTTCAACGTTAAACATTTTCCACATGGATCGTAATTTCGTTTCGTTTGTTATTAGTTTCGCTCGTCAATGTCTTCGAGTAGCTTTACGTAAAATGTCTAGAAATAAAAGCATAAGTTTAATACGTTAAGACATTCTCTCAATAACCTATACAAAATAATATTCCTGTCTATCGTTCCATATGTGTATTATCGTCTACAACACAGTGTACTATACATGGAAAATGCAACGAGCGGAACCTGTAGTGTTAACGACTCGATTCTACTCCCCTTGTGTGATTTCCTGCTGCTGGACTACGGTATGGCAAGCCTATTGTAGCAATATTCAATACCATAACTCAATTTCAATTCAATGAAATTCAATGAAATGCAATGAAAATTCAAGTTCAATTCAACTAAGTTCAAGCTCAATTCAATGAAATTAACTTTCACTTCAATGAAAATTCAAATTTTTAAAAACATCCGGGATTGAACATCCGGGAATCCGTTTCCAAAAGCTTCTCCCGCCATTTTTAACCAACAAAATGGAGGAACATCTTCGTAGTCTTGCCGATTCGTTGGGTGAGTGCTCGAGACTCGTATCACAAGTGTTAGCAAGCACTAGTTCAAGCTCAAATACGAAAGTTCCGGATTCAGCAACTCAAGTCGTTTCTGAAAATAACTTGAGTTCAAGGAGCAATGTTTCTAGTGCTGTCGAGCGAGGTCGATCCATGTTACAAAGATCCATTTTAGAAGTCGAAGTACAGGATTGTGTTCTCGCTTGAGCCAACGGGAGCGACTTCGATCAGCATCACCGTCCGTTCCTAGCAGTAACAGAGGAAAGAAACAAAAAACTACTCCAGAACAATCTAAACCGTTTGAATTTGCTCTTATGTACGCGGGGGAAGCCGACGACGAAGAAGAAAATTTGTCAATTAACCACGACAATATTTTGCTTCGAGGATTTGTTAATTTAGTCAATACAGATGGAGAGGCCAACATCCGATCCAAAATTGGCGATGCGATCACACTAAAATATCTGTTAGTTGGCAACAGAGATTTTGTGTTTCTTCGTGCAAACCGACGAAAGTTAAGCAAACCTGTTAGTTGAGAAGAATACACGTACAAACAAGTAAAACTGCTCTGTGGGCAAGGAGCCATTTACATTAAAATGAAAAGTGGGCTGAACTGTTTAACATGTGATGACGATGGAACTAGCTTAATCGAAGATGATGATTTGCCAGGTAAGTTTTGTTGTGTGTTCAAAATTGTAAGGAAAAGTTTACACGTTAAAACTAGGTATAATAAGAGCAATATATTGCAACTTGTTGCCATTGGCCTCATTGTGACCATTTATCCATGGCAACAACCTGATTTTGACATAATCTAGGTAAAGCCTCAGGTTTGTCAGTCTACGGCTGTAATGTGTTTTACCATGCGTATAATAAAGTTATTTATTTACATCAAAACTTTCTTCACAGCTCAACTAACTTTTTAATCGTAGTAAAAAGTCTCCTGGTTGTTTGTTTTCTCACTGTGCAAGGTGTCAGCAAACATTTACAGAAAAGAACCAAAAAAGTTTACGCTTTTCATGCTTATACAATTTTTTGTATGCAGAAATGCTTAGTCAACCAGCTCCTGAACAACAGAAACAA
>NC_090894.1:33172437-33194937 GCF_036669925.1 Montipora capricornis
CTTGGCTTGCTGAAATTAGTACCAGAGCGGATGAAATTGGCAAAGCAATCGACGGTATGTATGAATGCAGCTATCAATACAAGGTAAAAATCGTTGGGATGCCCGAGCTAAGTGAACAAGAATCTTATTCTCAAACAGGTAGTTTATGCGTCAAACTATTCTCTGACATGGGAACCGATGTTGCTCTTCACAATATAGATATTGCACATCGCGTACCGCAGAGGAATGCAACAGCGGGAACGCCGAAACCAATAATTTTGTAAGTTCGTTAGAAGATTGTCGAAGGTAACTGTTATGGCTCAACGAAACCACGCATGTAAGGCAGACCCTAGTTCCTAGGGATTCGGTGGGGGATTCTCTCTTTCATCTGTCAGGATATTCGACCATTTGTCACCGGAGATGCAGCGTGTCTTTAGCGAAGCGAAGAAATCAAAGGGAAACACAACTATCAATTTTAAGGGCCTCCCAAGAGTTTTAGGGAACAAGGGAATATGACCATTTACTTTTAGGAAACAAGGGATATCTTAAAACAACTTTTAGGGAACAAGGGAACATTGAGTTCCTGACCATTGGGAAAAAACTTTTTTTAATGTGTAAGAGGGAAAAAGGCCTTTCCGACGACAAAATATTGGCAAAGTATTAAAATTTCTCTCATTTTTCGGTTTGGGAACAGGGGAACTCCCCTGAGAGGCCCTCAATTTTGTTGAACTAAAACCTCTTGCGTTTATTTTCGGAAATTTGGCAGTTCCCGAGCACTGAGGATACGAGACGTTGCTGATTTAGCAATGCTTGGCTAATTTACGATGTATCCTTCTATAACTTCATCGAATCACGAATGACAATCAATATGGGAAAACTATAGATCTCTGTTTCGGGAGTTACCATATTTTGGTGTCAACCAATTTGTATCGCTCCACAGTCAATTTGATAAAATACTAGTTCTCTCCCAACCAAAAAAATACCTAGAAAAGCTTTCCAGTTTTCATGACCTTGATTTCTTCATTCTAAACACAGCTAGTAGTATGAACCGGGACCAAAATCTCGTATATTTAAAAATACACTGCAGGTGCAGCTTTTACACGATAAAAAGTAGATTTCATGATACCGATGACTTGTTTTCTCTGTTCCATACGAATGTTCGAAGCCTAGAGCGCGATTTTAAACAATCTCCAGGCTCATCTTCTCAATGAGCTTGAATATCCTTTCAACATTATAGGGATAACCGATACCAGAATCGCTGAAAATGATCAGCCTGATTTTCATCCAGATTTCCCTGGGTATAGATTTGAATTTGTTCGACACCTCTTGCTGCTGGAGGTGTCGGAATGTTTATTGCTGAAAATGTTAAGTATAGAGTCGTTGAAAAAAACCTCCTCACGTGCTTATCAAGCCCTGTGGGTTGAATTACAATTTAAAGGAAAAGTAACATTATCTATGGTGTAATTTATCAGCAGCATAACTCCCCTGAGAGCTTTCAGGCATATTTGGATGAAACCCTATTAGAAAACCTTAGCAATTCGGGAAAAGCCCACCTATGTCTTGGGAGACTTCAACATAAACCTCCTCAATGCTGAAACCTTCAGTTTTACTTAAGACTTCTTACTTTCGTTGCTAAGGTATTCCTTTATTCCCACAATAGATAAACCGACTAGAGTCAGCACTAATTCAGCCCCGTTAATTGATAATATCTTTGTTTATTACATCCATTTAGAAATCACTGGTGACCCTTGCAATCTGATTGGCTCTGATCAGTGTGATTTATTACCAAATCGCACAATTTTTTGCTCTAAATGGCACCATTTCCCCAGCCAATGAGAAAGGAACCCTAAAACAAATTTAAGGCTTGTTTAAGGTAAACAATCATATTGCAGGAACATGAGGGACAAAGAAAACCACTGTGTAGCGAATTTTTCAAGTTCTGTTCCCAACTAGATCAATGAAATATTGGCTCTAACTAAAATCCTAATATGAGCGATTGTGATTTCTAAATGGATGTAATAATTAAAGTGGTAATTGAACTTCGTGTCGTGCAATTTTAGTCTGAAATCATACTGGTGATTTCAAATCGAACTCGAGCTGCGCGCTCGTTCGATTTTGAAATCACTCGTATGATTTCAGACCAAATTGCACTCCACTCAGTTCAATTATACCATTTTAAAACCAATTCGGTACGGAAATCACATGTGGTAATATAATCCCAGATATAAGCGATCACTATTATCAGCTTTGCATTATTATATCTTTCAAGGTAAAGAAATTAACTAAAAAACTGTGTATCGGAAATTTTCTTGAGCCACGGAAGACAATATTCAATCTGAGTCATTCGCGATCAACTGGGATCTGGCCTTAATAAACTGTAGAGATAATATACATGCATGCTTCTTTAACAGCTTTAACAAAGTAATCAAGAAGCATGCGCCCCTTTCGACCGCTATCTAAATACAAAGCCAAGCAATTTTCTTAACCTTGAATTACTAGGGGGCTACTTAAGGTAATACAAATAAAATTTAAAAAACGCGTCTGGAAATTATAATAAATATATACTATATCGCAATAAAATACTTACACTCACTCGATGCAGTAAGACGTCGTACTATCACTCCTATTTCATTGATCATTTGACCAATGTCAGAAAAAAACTTGGATCGAGAACATGCAAGCCTATTGTAGCGCTTCATATTGATTGTGCTCAATGATTTCTTTACATCTGTGGGTTAAACACTGGTGGCATCAGTACCTCTTGCCAATTTTCAATTTAGTGATTATCTCTCCACCAGTAATTCATCTAGTTCTTTCTTCTTTGAGCCGACCAGTTCCATGGAACTCCAAACTTTGGAGTTGTGCAGAACGGATGCCAAAGATTTGCTCCGCACGTTTTGGTTACTCTATTTAAGTACTTTTGTTTAAGATTAACTACTAACACAAGTCTGTCTTAAAAACAAATTTTGCCTTTGCCAACGTCATGCCTGAAACCCGAAATTCGAAGACATCTGAATCGTTAGGCAAAATCTCTAGGGAAAATAGGATATGTTTTTTATTGGGCGATTTCAACATTAATTTAATGAACTACCAACACCATCATTCTACGGGCCAATTTCTTGATGAAATGTATTCTAATATGTTACTCCCTTTGATTACACGTCCCACACGTATCACCCCTCACACGGCTACTTTAATAGATAATATTTTTGTGAACAATTTCTTTGTTCGTTCGAGAAGTGGTTTATTGTTTACTGACATCTCAGATCATCTTCCTGTTTTTTCTATTCATTCGGACAACACTCTAGGACATCATTCTAGACAAGATCCCATTTTTGTCCGAGATAAGAACCCAATTAATCGGTCCAAGTTTGTTGAAAAACTTGAGGGTGTTGAGTGGTCTTCACTCGCAGGTTACAATGATCCACATACTGCATACACCAGCTTTCTTAATAAAATTACCAAAATATACAATGACTGTTTTCCTGTTAGGAAATTGATTCCGAAGAAGAGATCTATTAAAAAACCGTGGTTAACTAAAGCTCTTCTCAAGTCGATTAAAAGGAAAAACAAACTTTATAAACAATTCCTTCATAAACCGACACAGAATAACAATCTACTCTATAAGTCTTTCAAAAACAAATTAAATCACATTTTGAGATCGGCTAGACGATTATATTATGAGAAGAAATTAGAATATGCAAAAGCAAATACCCATGCTACTTGGAAAATTCTTAATGACATCTTGAATCGAAAGAAATCAAAGCCTAAAGTAAACTCAATATTCACATCTGATGGTCAAGAAATATCTGATCCAGTTATCATCGCGAATAAATTTTGTAAGTATTTCTCCAGTATTGGTCCTAACCTTGCAAAAGAAATACAATCTCATCCTTTTTCTCATAAAGACTTTCTTTCAGGATCTTTTGCAGAATCTATCTTTTTCAATCCGGCAACAAAAGAAGAAATTATTGTTATTGCTCAATCATTTGCATCCAACAAAGCTGCGGGTTATGATAACATTCCAATGTCCCTCATAAAGGAATCTATCCAATTAATCTCTGAACCTTTGGCTCACATTATTAACTTGTCAATTGCTAATGGCATTGTACCAGATCAAATGAAGATAGCACGGGTAATACCTTTATTCAATGCTGATGACCAGTCGTTGTTCACTAACTATAGACCTGTTTCAGTTCTACCTAGTTTTTCCAAATTTTTTGAGAGAATAATTTATAACCGTTTAAATGATTATCTAACTAATTTAAATGTCCTTTGTGATGAGCAATATGGCTTTAAGAAAAATCACTCCCCTACACTTGCTTTGATTGATTTGTATGATAAGATTTCCTCTGCTTTAGATCGTGGTGATATAGCTGTTGGTATGTTCCTTGATCTCTCAAAAGCATTCGATACAGTTAATCATAATATTTTATTTGACAAACTTGAACACTATGGTATACGTGGACTGGCCTTAAAATGGGTAAAAAGCTATTTTTCTAACAGATTACAATTTGTAGATTTCAACGGTCATGTTTCTTCTCGCTTTAATATATTCTGTGGGGTTCCTCAGGGCTCTATTCTAGGGCCTTTATTTTTTCTTCTTTACATTAATGATATAGTCAATGCATCTACGGCACTACAACTGATTTTATTCGCGGACGATACCAACGTTTTTCTGTCTGGTAAAGATCCTGATTATTTGGTTAATCAGCTGAATATCGAGTTAAATAAGTTGTCAGTATGGTTTAGGGTTAATAAGCTTTCACTGAATCTTAAAAAGACCAAGTTCATAGTGTTCAAACCAAACCAAAAACGTAGAAGTTATAATTTTCAAATTTTGATAAATAAACAACCAATTGATCAAGTTAAAGAAACAGTTTTCTTGGGTGTGATCATCGATGAAAACGTAACCTGGAAGTCTGAGATCTCTCATGTGGCTAACAAAGTGTCGAAATCAATTGGAATGATACAGAAATCAAGTTTTTATTTATCTTCATACTCTTTACGCGTATTGTATTTTTCACTTGTTTATCCTTACTTCTTTTACAGTAATATAGTTTGGGCGTCCACCTATAAAACTAACCTTGTTCGTCTGGTAAAATTGCAGAAAAGAGTGGTGAGAATCATAGATAAATCTCATTTTAATGCTCATTCTGACCCTATATTTAAGAAACTTGGAATCCTAAAATTCCATGATCTTAACCTGTTACAACTTGGTCAATTCATGTTCTCCTATCAAATTCGAACTCTTCCTCCCAAGTTAGCTAGCAAATTCACTCTAAACAGTCAAATTCACACATATTATTCGAGAAACTCTCATGCATTTCGTCTGCCTTTTTGTCGGACTAACATTAAACAATTTTCTGTTTTCTATCAGGAGCCTAAATTTTACAATTCTCTTGACATTGATATAATGAATTCTTCCTCAACAGCTTCCTTCAAGAAAGCACTTAAGTCATTCTTTTTTAACAACTATTCTGAAAATTAAGTATTTTGTTCTTCCTGTGTCAAATTGTTTTCACCCTGTAATTTTACTTTCACAACTGTTTACATATTTCAACACCTTAATTAAATGACTAAGTGTTTGTAATTGTATGCTTCATTACCAACTTGTAAGTTCAAACTGTTTTTAATTTCCGTTCATTACTTTATATTTCAACACGTTAAATAACTAAATGTTTGTAACAATTGTATTCTCCGTTGCCAACTTGCATGTCAACAATAGATAGATGCTTTTACTTGGGGAGGCCTAATTTACATAAGCTTAGCAGTTTCTTTTAGGCCTCCTCGCCACCAATGTAATTCAATAATTTTTCTTTCCATCTTCTCTTTTTTGATTGTTCATATTTGTATTTTAATTTCTTCTTTCTGTGGCAAAAAAAATAAATAAATAAAAATAAAATAAAATAAAATAAAAACTGAAATTCTGCTTCTCCCTTCTAATAAATCACATGGCTTATATTCCTGTCCTTTTCGCCTTTTTCTTTACCACTGGCACAAATAATGAATACTTCTGTCACAACAGGACAATATCCATCCAAATTAAGGCATGCAGAAGTCATTCCCATTTTCAAGGACGTCGATGAAACAGTCCCTAGTAATTACCACCCCATTCTTCTTTCATTTTTCAATCGACTATTTGAGAAAGTTATGTATAATGGATTAAAATCTAGATCTTATGCCGAATCAAATGGACTTCTTCTAAAATGGTAAGTATGGTTTTCGTGAGAATATGTCAACTCAGCATGTAACTGTGGATATTGTTAATTCGATTCAAAGAAATATGGATAACAAATTATTCACTTGTGGTATTTTCCTTGGTTTTAAAAAGGCTTTTGATACTGTGGATCATTCAATTCTCCTGAGTAAGCAATATCGTTACGGTATAAGGGGCCCGGTAAATAACTGGTTTTCATCGTTCTTAAATAGCCGTGTTCAAACTACTCAAACTGAATCAAATTGAATCAAATTTCTTCTAAAAGAAACATGCTAACAGGGGTCCCGCGAGGCTCGGTTCTAGGCCCTTTACTTTTCTTGATTTATATTAATGATATTTATAATTCTTCTGAGGAGCTCTCTTTTCATTTATTTTCTGATGATGCAAACCTGCGGTATGCTGACAAGGATTTGGGGTCACTAGAAAGTGTAGTCAACATCGAATTGCAGAAAATCTGTGACTGGTTAAATGCAAATAAACTGACCATAAATGCTAAAAAAATCGCATTTTGTCATTTTTAGACCATCCCAAAAGAAGCTTAACTTTCAGGTTAATATAAGGATATAGAATAATGCCTCAAATAGTGATACTTCTCTTGAATGTAAAGATTATGTCAAGATCTTTATCTTAAAAAAACGAGCTCTTCGACTAATGTTCTTTGCTGGTAAGAGATCTCATGCTATTCCTTTGTTTGTTTTCGCTTATGTTTTACCCCTCAATATGCTTTATTTTGAAACAGTATGTTCTCTTATGCGAGACATATCTACCAATTCTGCGAGTCAGAATATCTGTGATCTTTTCACCTGTTCATCCGACGTTCATTCATATAACACTAGATTTTCTGATGTTGGTACCTTACATGTTAGTAAATCAAGATTGAGTATTCGACTTAATTCGCTTTCCATTTTCGGAGCTAAGCTATAAGCCACATTTAGCGCAAACTTAGGGAAAAACCTTTTAAAAACAAAATTCACCAATTTTTACTTATGGTGCCTGGTGATGAGGCTGATTATGTCGAGGCAGCAACCTTAATCTTAAAAATTATTAGTTATCATTAACCCCACCCTATCTATTATTATTACTTATGTTTCATGTCTCCTTATAGGTTCTTGTTCTATGCAAATGATAGCTATCTGTGAATGTATGTGTATACCTATTTATTTATTATTTTATTTTTTTTATTTCTTTACCTGTCTTAGTATTAATCTAATTTGCTTAATGTGATTGTAAGTTACACAGCCCGCTCGATTAGCTTAGTTTGCTATATGGGGGTTGTGTATTTCTTCAATTTGTTAAATTTAATCATTGAAATAAAATGATGATGATGATGATCATGATTGATGATGATGATGATGAAATGGGAGAGGAAGAAGCCACCAAAGTAGTCGAGAGGTCAGTTCCACTCCAAAAGAAGCTGATACAAGGCCTATTCATGCAACCCATGAAGTTCACTTTCCAGAAGTACTAGTACTGTACAGCTGCTAGGCTCAAACACGTTATATTAATGAGCTCCTACACAGATTGTTCTGTGTCAAGAAGAAAGGTTTCATCTGCTCGAGCAGTCACAACCCTGAACTGACTGTTTTTTCAAGCATGCTTCCCCTGCGAACCTCACTGCGGCACTAAAGCCTTTAAAGTTTACTTCATTCATCGATTTGGGGTAGTGTCAGGAAAACAATAGGCTCTCTGTTGATTGTAAGAGCAATGAACCTAAGCCTACTGCTGTAACGGAGTTGCTGTCTTGTTCATGCGCAAGATCAGGTAACCTTTCATCCTGCAGCTTTTGAAGTGCTCAGACATGTGCACATTATTAGAGGTATTAGAAAGAATCGACATCAGAATTCTGTCGCGGAGGTTGTATCCAACAACAGGAGAACTTATAACCTAGAAGTCACGATCTGTGAGGAAATTCGTCCCATCGGTTTACGATCTTATCTATTTTTAAGACAGCTTCTTATAGATTTTAGAAACATTTTGGCATTGCGTTTCGTGCCCGATCATGTTTTTTTTTTCTCATTTAGCAGGTGCATTCTGGTTGCGGACCAATCAGAAGCGTTGTGGTTTTCAGGCCCAATCTCATTGTCTATTGAGTATTTGGCTGGAGTAGTATTTTAAATTTAGAAATACCGTAAACTGGTTGGCCAAGGCTAAAACAAGAGAGATTTACTCTTGTGGCCTATGGCCTTCTAACGAAAGTGATGAGGACAATAATGCGTACTAGGTGATATTGATGTAAAGTTCTGTTTGTTTCGACCGGCTTCCTGTCAACCTTTATCGTTGGTTTTCCCATTCACAACCGTTGTACCTTTCCTGGCATAAATTTTCCGGCATAATTCATACTGAATTGAATAATTTTCACAACTCACCACAGAAACCCTTTGAGAGCTTTCCTTTTTTCTATCGAGACTTGTCGAGATGTAACTCGAAAACCAACCTTTACAATATATATGAGAGCTAAGATATGAGCATTTTATAGTAAATATGACGATTCGGTTATCACTAGTCCTCTTCGTAAATTGGTTGGTCTGTCTTGAAAAGGAGAGACATCGTTTCACCACGTGCACATTTGCTATTAAGGTGATTATCTAGAATTAGAACTTGTCATAGATTTCTAATAAAACTTTGCACACTATTGTAACATGTCAAGGAGATGATAAGAATGTCGCAAAAAAGGAAAGTGACCGTTTTCCTTTGCATGGTTCGACGCTGACAAATCATTTAAGCCACTTTGACAATTGCCGCGTATCGCCAATGTTAGACAAATTTAGCTTGATTTTATAAATGTAATCCATGGTATAACGCAGAGCTGGTACTGGTACTGTGCTGGGTGTATATTGCGCGATAATTTGCGCACTAGACTCCATGTGGGTCTGTCGACACATTCTTACACTTTTCCGGAACGTATGGACCACTTCGAAATTTCGAAAAAAAGAAAGAAACAGCATCTGCTTGCCCACTACAACGATTTGTGTACGTGAGAAAGTACGTATTGCTCAAAACCGACGTGTTCTGACACCATGTTTAGAAGGAGTCAGTTAAAGTGATCTCTTTAAAGGCTCACGTTCACCCTACAGGCATTGCGTGCCATGGAACAATTTTCATATATGAAAATCCCGTCAAAGCTGATGTTCATCCAATCAGATCGCTACCATAAGTAATGCGAATTTCCATAACAAAAACCAACTTGTCGAAAATACTGTAGGTTGAAGGTAGGCCTTTAATGACCATATGAGGAAACCCTTACATGAACAAGAATGCAAGAACTATATATTGTAACAGATATCAGATTTATGATAAAAACGAAATGGAACAAGGCAATGATTAAAACTTAAATAATGTAACCCGAGCTCCGTTACATCGCAGCTGGTATCTTGAATTTTTAAAAAGAGATTCCATGAGCTCACCTGAACAATTCCGTCCGTCTCCAGTATAACCTTCCTTGCAGGTGCAGTTATATGAACCCTCGGCATTGGTACAGACTGCTTTAGTGCTACAGTTATGTTTCCCCAATGAACACTCGTCGACATCTAGAAAAATAATTCAGGGCCTCAGTTTTAATTTTTGTTCTTGCGTGACTGCAAATGACGTTAACATTGCCTTCATCAGCATAGCCTGAAATCATAGTCTTCCTACCTACGTTTCATTTCGAGAAAGGAGTGCATTCTGGCTTTTCCCTCTTTTCTCTTATTGGTCATAAAACAATATAGCTCTTGGGGCCTCGCTCCAATTGTTTACAAAGTTAAATACTCATAGTCCTGCTAAAATCGTTAAACATCTGATCAAATTTTTGCCCCCGCGAAGATTTGAACAGGATGTTTCTAAAGGCTCTGTTTTCAGATGCTATTGCTTCGTCTTCAACTTTTGTTTTTCAAAAATATTTTGAAGAGAGAGTACAGAGAATGCTTCCGAAGAATGGTTTTCCTAAAAGAAGACATTTTAGTTGTACTTCCGTTGTGTCACTGGATGCTAGAAGATGAATTACTCAACACTTTTTACTTAGCGTATTAATTCACTTATTTTCTTTGAAATATAAGTGTTGAGGTGTGTAGGTCTTTTGGTAAGTGTTTTTTGTGGAATAAGTTCGAAAGTTCCTATGATAAAAATTCCGGGGATAGGTTTTAATCACTAAGATGGATCCTGTGTCGACCATCCGTGCAGTAAGCTTATTCTCGCGATATCGGTCTAAGCTGATCCGGTCTGATTCCTTGAAAGGGAACAGTTTTCACTTACCAGTTTATTTCATTACTTCATTTGGCGTTGGTGTGAGTAAATGGATGAAGTACTTGGGTTGTATAAATCAATTGTTCGTTAATATAAACCTAAATAAACATTCTAAGGAAGCGTTTGGTAAAAAATAATGAATAACAGTTTTAAATAGTTAAGTTGGTAAAGGTTTGCTTATCAAGCAGCGCCCTCAAAAACTCGAATTCCACAAGACATATTAATGAGTTTGTCAAGAGTTTTTTCTTACCGTTTTCGCAGTTTTCACCGATGAATCCAGTTTTGCAGACGCACAAATAACTGTTTTTTGCATAAAGAGGCACACAATTTCCATTGCCATTACAAGGCCAACTGCTACATGGTGACTAAATATAAAAAATGTTGATAATCGTTGCAAACGTTAGCGATATAAAGATTAAACAAACCTTCCCCTTCCAAGTTTTCCAGGTTTCTTTATGACTTCCTGTCAGTTTGGAAGCTTTATTTTATTTTTCAGTATATCATAGCCTCATCTATCTACTTCACAACAGCCCGTCGCAATAATTTATTGAAACCGAATGCACTTTAAAATGAAAGCGCTGCTATCTCGTAGATTTGTGCCACAAGCTGTGTTCACCAAAAGCAGAATTGTTTTTTTTTTCTCTTATAAAGAGACAGTCTGTTGCAAAAGCAATACAGAAAACTGTGTGAGATAAGTTAAACAAAGCACGGAACTGCGTGTAAAAGGCTCTGGCGCTCACCTTTCAAGCAGCAAACTGTTGCCGCATTTCGGGACACGGATCTGCTTTGTGAAAACTAGGTCATTTCAACTGAATGCAACAAATTTTCTTATCGCATTTGCTGGAGAAGCTGTATTTCACGTTTACCGTAGCGAAAGCCAATTAAATCTTCGACCTTCTTTCGATGATTCTTCTTTTCACCCACTCTCTCGTGGTCATTCTAAATAGTTATTTCACTACCTTATTTTATTTAGAGGTGTCTTTCTCTGATAATAAGATGTTGGAGTGGTAAAAAAAACACTTTCCGAGCAACAGGTTTGCGATTTGTTTTACTACTTAAATAAAAATGAGCTTGAAATCACAAGCACACAAAACTTTAGCTTCCAATTCCAAGTCTGCCAGGTGTTACAACAACTTCTTCTTACTTAGAAACTCAGGTTACCTCCCAGTAACAACATGGGCTCGCCCACCACGAATTTTCCTGTTAAAAAAGATATACTTTAAAGCTTATTGGCGCTGTTACTTGTTAGACGTGAATCGTTAGGCATATGCAGAAAGTAGAAGCTCTACGTGCAACTTGTCTCGCAAAAAGAGCCAGCAAACCAAACCGGTACAGAAAACGGACGAAAAAAGTTGCACAGAGCACTGAATGGCATGTAAAACCCGCCGAAGCAAACCTTTAAAATACACTGCTGTCATATTTCGGGTCAAAACTCTGTTTCCTTTTTTTTTTTTTCCACTTAGCATGGTCATAAATTAATTTATCGTATTTGTAGGAAATTTTCTGAACTCACCAAGATACTGAAATGGTGGAAAGCTTTGCTGGCAACAAATTGATCGGAGTTGTTGTACTTGTCAGAAGAAAGGTGTTCACACAACAGTTTATCGTTGTTGTCCTGAAAGGCTGCCAGGTTAAACGAAAAGCATGAAAGTGTATCCAAACACGACAATGCGCACTCAATACTTCCTTCAACGAGAATTTTATGAAGAGCTCCGATATTTAGGGACGCGAATTTGTGCCGAATGAAGTTTGCATAACGGACACTTCGACTCGGTTCTCCGCCCTTGAGCGCCAAAGTATCTGAAAAACAGGTGTAAACTATCAGAAAGATAGGAAAAATAACAATTTCAATCCATGAAACTTAAACAGAATTGGTCGCGATTGAATAGGAAGAAAGAGGAGACGAAATTATCATAATACCTTCAGTAGCACCTTTAACAAGTGCATATGAAAGCAGAATTGGCAGAGCTAGGCGAACGGCTTTTACAAGTATTTTGAGGCCAACGGTATCCATTTTCTTGGCTTTTAACACTTTCTGAAACAGCTGTCTTGATCAGCATGAGCTCATATCATAGTCATCAGTCTGAATGGATCGAGAAATGAAACCTCGCAATTTGAGGATGCAGGTGCTGTCAACTGGATGTCATGCATTTTTGAAGTAATTACTGGGTTGCCAGATGGCAATGGCCTTGAAGTCAATGTAACGCGAATTAATGGCGTTTGAGCGGATCTTTAAACAAAATATACCCTTATGGAGCAAAAGCTTGGAACGTTAATTCGATAAACAAGACATGCGGTGAAAAATATACACCTGGCCTCGGTTGTTTAAAAGGTGGATAACGCTATCTACCGGATAAATCGCTATCCAGCGGATGACCACTAGCAAAACCAATTGAGTTATCAGTGGATAGTGATTTATCCAGTGGATAGCGCTATCCACCTTCGAACAACTGGGGCCTGGAATGTCAAAAGCGACGAGTGATGGTCTTCGACAACAATTGCATCTTTCACGGTCAGATATCAAAGTGACGTTTGTTTCTAATATTTTAATTACTAACTGTGACGTTATGTACAACACTGAAACCAAATGGCAAATTCTGTATGAGTTAACCGGAAATTGAAGGAATCTTACGCCTTGAATTAATTTGCGTTTATTGAAGTCGAATCTCAGTTGTCTGGCTTGTTTACGTTTATTCTGTTCTCAACTCTGCACAGTCCTCAGGTAAAATTCAATTCAATTCAATTCAATTCTTTATTCACACTATCCATAACATTTACACAATTCATATTATATTTAATTTAAAAAGGAGAAAAAGATAATGCCATAATGCAAACAGTTTTAAAATAGGTGTGCGGTGTTCAAAGGAGCAGAGCCTTTTAGTTGGGCACAGTCATAGCTAAGTAAATATTAAGTAATGGCTGCAAAAGCATAGCCAAAATTAAATTAACTTAACGGTTAATGTTAATTAAGTAGGGTAAGTAAGGTAGAGTGAGATTTATTATTTCTTGCAGTTTACAAGCAGAAGGGAGTCAAACTATTTTACTCAGCATCAAGCCAGCAGTAAACTCAACTTTGGTTAATCAAAAGACGACATCTCCATTCTTTTTTAAAGGAAATAAGTGATAGATGCTTAATTTTAAGGGGGGGGGGGGGGAGGGGGCAGATTTCATATCTTGGATCCGCCAAAGTTGATATTAGTTGATATTTTCGCTCTAAAAAGATTTAATTTTCTAGCAAATCTTGTATTATACCTATGGATACTAAATGCTGGGGTCAGGATATCAAAGATGATAGCTGGAATACTATCAGCTTTATTCATGATTTTATGTATAAGACAGCATATTCTGAATTCATATATATTTTATAGGTTAAGAAGCTCTAAGAGTTTGTAGTAGAGTTTGTAGTAGAGTTTGTAGTATGGATCGGCACTCTCGCTAGTATGTGCAAAGAAAATTCTTCGGAGGCATTTATTCTGCTTAGTTAAGTTTGGAAACAATTTAATGTAGTTTTATAGACGCAATCCCATACTATCATGCCATAACTTAAATATGCATAAATTAAAGAACAGTATCCTTGTTTGAGCATGTTAAAAGTCAAGTAACTTATACAGAGCACAATATTTATAAATTAGTTTCAGTTCATAGTTCATGACAGATTCAAGATGTTGCATACAATCACTAGTAAAAAATAAGTGGAAATGCGACAGTGAAGAGTTATTTAAAAGAAGGCTTGTTGTCTATTTTGTGATTCATTATTTATGGCAAAGGTTCTTCAGAAAGGGGATTCAGTGACAAGGATTGTGTCTCTTGTTTTCACGCACGCAATTGAAATAGGAAGCGGATTTTTAGCCTCTAATAGCAAATATTTTGTTTGTTTCAATAAACTTTACGCTGGAAAAAGGTTTTTATGTGAAGTTTTGTCCAAATAAAGACTAATCCCAGGTGACTAAAAATACAATGCTTTCCGGTACCTGCAGGAAGACCCGGAATCTTACTTTGTAATTTAATATTTTCTGTCAAAAAATTACATAAGAAGCTTGAAATAAACATTGCGACACACACAAGAAATTTAGTCGCACATTACCTCTTCGTCGAATTCTTGTTAATATTATACTAACTGAGCTGTTATGTACAATACTGAAACCAAACGGCAAATTCTCTGGTAACTTTTTCGGCTTGGATATCGGAGACGAAATCGAACACCTTGAGTGGATGTGTGTTTACAATTTTCTGGCTATATATAATTTTATTTTTTTGTACTCAACTCTGCACAGTCTTCAGGTAAAAAAAACAAAAATTGAAATTTTTGACTAATTCTTGTTAGACAAGAACTATTTCAAAGGAAGCGTGTTGTCCATTGTTTCATTATTATTCATATTTACATTAATTATTATTGCTTCATTATTAAAAGAAATGGTTCTTCAGTGAAAGGTTTAATCAACATTGTGCTAGATACGAGTCGAGGCTCGAATCAATAACCCGACAAAGAAAGCTTCCCAACTTGACAGTTAAAATATATACATTCAGTTAAATATTACAACAAAATTACACAACGAAAAACGGACGTTTCTTGGCTAAAAAGCCCGTTGTTTAACTGTGAAAGCGACGGACGATTACCATCTTCCCTGTAGTTCATTGAATGTAAACAACAAACTTGATACAACGTGATCACGTGCACCTTTGTGGTTGCCTTGACTTCCTTTTGACAGAACATCATGACCTTCCCCTTGATTCGAAGACGTCTGTGACTGCAGAAATGTTAGTGTTTTTACGATCGATTAACATATGATAAATCTTTTGCTGAGAATGTGAAATTCAGAGTTTGATATAAAAATAGGCACGCGTTGCGTACGTGTAGTAGTGAAGTACCTTAACAAAGTGCTTTATTCCATAGCTGTCAACTAAGCTGCGTTTTGTTTTCCAGAAGATTCAAGTTGCGTTTGCATAATATGCAGCTCTAATAGTACACAATATTGTTTTGGTATCGTAAATCATTATAATGCTATGATAGATATCTTAGGTAAATAGCTCCCTGAGAAGACATGTAATAAAATACCAAACCCAGATTCTTTGATTGAACTCACGTGATAAGACGCCCATGTTGGTGCCAAAACAATAGAAAATGTAGGTTAAGTTTTGCATAATTATAGAGTCAAATTCCCAAAGGACTGTTTCGCTATTGTTTTTTCCACCAACATGGCCGCCGTGACGTCAGGTGTAATCAAAGAATTGAAGAAAATAGAAGGGAATAAAAGAACATTGAGTTCAAGGCAGACAAGAAGTTTGCTTGAACTTCTTTTTTCACGTTTAAGCATGTACCCTGCGCGTCTGACAGCTTTTCACGACAAAAGTTCAATGAAGTTAAGACCTGTCCGGCGGGCTTAGTATCTGGATAGGAGACCTTAAGTTATACGACTTGCGGTCAGACGGACAATTATATTTTAACCACTGGCGGACAAGGTTCGGAGGGTTAAAAAATAAGGATTGTATGGAAATCCCGACAACAAACACTCAGAGAGATATTTACACGCAAAAGTTCTCAATAAAAAAAGCCGTACGTTATTGTCCTAGTACCTTTTTCGCTATCTGTGCGGTTATTTGCCTGATTTTATACGATTTAAGGTACACGTTTTTCTGGCCGCCGTTCTAACCAAAAAGTTTGTCAGTGGTTGCTCGACGCTCGGTTTGTTTGAATTGTATGTGCTGTGGTAGCGGGAAATGTCAATATGATGGTTTTGTGCTATACGTTGATTGTAAATGTATTCTTTTAGCTGTAACACTGTTAGCTGGTGCTCTGCTTAAACCGTCCAAAATAAAGCAAATGGTTCCCATTTGAGCTGTCTGTTGTGTAGTGCAGCTGAAATTTAGTTAATAAAATAACTTATTACGGTTTACAGATCTTTCCTGGATTTTCCAGGTATAAAGTAATGCTTGACTTGCAGAAGGAGGAGATTCAATCAGTTTTTTAACAGCTGCCAACAATTGACAAGAAATTGGCAGCTGGTTGACGTTTAGGCCGAGCAAAAACTGGCAGTTTGAGGCAATTTAAAAGGGCCCTTAAAAGGAAAAGATTTATATTGTTTCACTTTCCCTCTCGAACTCTCTCCTAAACACCTATGTCGGAAGTTTGCATCACACAAAAAGCAACCGACAATGCCACACTCTTGTACAATTGACGCTTGCCCGTTGAGCAACCCGCGATAAGAAAGCGCTAGCGCTAGCGCTAAACGTCATCCCACTAGTTCCGGCCTATCGGGCAGCCCTTTTGTCGCTCCCCGACCCGTAACACACTGTCCATGCCAAGAGAAAGCCCTAGAACTAGTAGTAAGACAGGTTTAATAATGATGATGATAAAAAATCTCTCTATTACCTTCACAGGGAAGGCACATTGAGACCACACTAGGAAGCATCCTCGACACGATAAAATGGTAGTTTAGAAGACTTCGGTCTTGCGTCTGAATAATTAATAAAAGCTTGTCAACATTGCTCCCAGCACCGTCCCTTGGTTTCTGACTTCAGTTTAAGGAGGCTCGAAAGGCTTAGTAGTCGAGTGTGCGCAAGTATCTTCGTGGAAGATAAACTTGGCAAGAAAAAAGGATCCTATGTAACGTTTCGATTACTTGAATGATCTTAAGACACCCTGGAACGATATATTGTTGAACAATTCATTCCTTCTCTATGACCTGTTAATTGTTGATATAAACGTCTTTGGCAAGAAAATGAAACTGAAGTTAAGTAATCGAGTTACTGGGTAATTCCGCTGGGAATGCAACCTTCTCTTCGGTTGTTTTTGCTTGTCACAGGGCACCTGAAAGCTTGCAAAACAAGACTTTTGAAGGCTGCTGAATCCCCGGCAAAACTTATAGACTTTCGATTGAAAGAAACTTCTTTTATTACGGACCCTCGATCACTTTTATGGACTTAACTGACACATGTTCCGGTCCTGACAGTGCAAATCTACTGTTCTAACTAAATAACGGACAACGAGCGGCATTTAGACAGCAGCAGGATTTATTTCTTCCGTTTTGAGGATCTAATTTCTCTTTTAGTTGCTTTTTTGATGATGTTTCAAGGTACAGACAGGCCAAACACGACTCCTATTGGTCAAGATAGGAAATTCAAAGACCAGAGCTTTGCTCTAACGAGTACATCTTTCAAAGACCTCCCTTTTTTATACGAAATAAGGCTAGGGTTTTTAAAGATTCTTCTTGGCAAGGGCTGGTTTTGTATAATATGCCATTTGTTCATACGAACATGTTTGAGATTAGGCGTTGATAGGCGGTATTCTGTAACAAACGGAAAGACTCTTTTGGGCGTTTATTTTGGAAAGCCGGCATTCTTTCGCTAAAATAGACTTTAGATCGAGTCATGATCGAAAGGTTTTCTGGATAACCTCTGCGGTGTAAGCTTTGTTTCACTAATGTGATGTGTTCTTCAAATTTCGCTTTTGAAGAGTTAGTTCTAAGAGGTCTTGGCTTTCGCCTATGATGAAGCCTTTCCTGAAGCCTGGAGGGTGGCAGGAGTTAAAGTGCGTGTATTGGAAAGTCTGTCGGATTAAAGTACGCCCGAACATCAAAAATAGTGTGCCTTTTTAGCACCTACAGTCAAGAGCTCCAAGAGTTTAACCTGCCATCACTCTTCGAAATACAACAGTCGTTGTGCCGTTCTTTTTACAAGAGTAATCTTGCCTCTGACAGCAAAATAAAGGACCTGATACCGGAACCTTTAATTTCGGCCCCAAATATAACTTCAGACGAGCTCGGAGCCTGCTCTGCCTTTGCTTCAAGGTAGAACGAAGATTTTTTGTAACAGCTTTGTACCCAGATGCAAGGCCGTGGCTAGAAATGTTTGACTTGGGGTGGGGGGACGGGGGTGCAATAAAGCGAGGTCTGAAGAAATGCTTCTTCAGAATTTTTTTAAATGAATGCAGAGGTATGAAATGCTAATCAAAAGTAAACGTTAATGCTAACAGGTAAGTCTAGGATTTCTCCAATTGGACTTCCTACCAAAGATTTTCCTACTTCAAAGTTAATTATGGCTTAAAATCGACGATATAAATACTTACTCAAGGAACTCAGTTAAAACGAAGCCAGGCTCGTTCACTTCTGCCAGTTTTGTTTCGCGTAGTAAATCCCCTCATGTTCCGGTATGTAATCCGTCCCACGATGAATAAGGAGCATTCCTAAGCCACTCATTTAAGCGTTCCTCGTTCATTGTAGACCGGTTCCACAACTTGAGACTCCTCAGAGCAGAAAAAGAGCATTCACAAGGAACACTTCCCACGGGGGTAGTAAGAAGAATGGTAAGTATCTTCTGAATGGCTGGAAATATCTGAGGGTTGCAAACAGCTAAGGCTGAATTTGCAGTTGCAGGCAGCTCTTCAAAGGGAATATTTTCATAGTATTTTCTCCTCTTTTGAATTTCTACTGAGAAATAGGAGGATTCCTGCATAGTAAGGAATTTCCTGTAATATTTGAGAATTTCAAGAGGATCATCGGTGTCAATGCTCATTGCCATCGACAGCCTGTCCGCAAGAAGTAAACCTTGACGACGTTGTGAGTGTCACGTGAATACATTGAGTCGCGCATGTGCGGAAAGGGACTTGTAGGATACCTCGTGGAGAACCTAAAGGATTGAGCGAGAAACACGTGTTTACTGTATTTATTTCAATAAATGTTGAGTTAAAACGGAAACGTCTTCGAAGTGTTAACGTGATAGTGAGAATGTGGAGTCGACATCTTGGACCAGTCGTAAATTTTGGTCAGAGTGGCACCCTGCATTAGCACGATGCCGCTGCACGTTGGCAGTACGTGGTCTTGTTATAGTGTTTCAAAAAGCCCAAGCAATCACTTCAATCCGCACCCACATGGTGTTCCAAAACTCATCTGTTCTGTTGTTTTGAACGCATGCTTTCGAAACGTGAATATCTTTGTAAGCTTCCCTTAGCTTGCAGTCTTTTGCCTGCAGAGTCTTTGTAACACATGCAAAAAAACTGAGAACAGAGCAACGATAAACTGTGAATCATTCAAGAGACCAACGTGTGCACTCGCTTCAACTTGTGCATCTCCTCTACTACAGTCTGCTATCTTTTCCAGTGCTTGAATTACGGAACAATACTTCGGTAACAAAGCTGAGAGAGTTGTAACTCTGGCGGTCCAGCGGGTTGCACAGAACTTTAGAACAGTGCTGGCATTCGCCCCGCGCTGAATAGCATCAAAGAATCGGATAACGCTTCATTGCCTTCGTCAGAGGCTTTCAGCAGCTCCATAAGACCATCGTCTGCATCTCCACCAGTTGCTTCCAAAAGAATTTGCTTTCTCTTTGCACTTCCTCCAAGAAACCAAGTAATCCTACCCACATTATCAAAAAGATCTTGGATCACCTTCACGTTTTTAGAGCTAGGTGAGAGTGCCAAGCAAAGAACATGTGGCCTGCAATGGACATATGTTGAATTTGGATACTCTGCCGCTATCTTAGCTTGCACACCGTTTATAGGTGAGCACATAACGGCGGCACCATCGTACCCTTGCCCAACTAAATATTCTAGGTTAAGACCCCGTTCCCTTAAAGCGTCAAGTATATTTCTTGCAATTTTCTCTGCATCCAGATTTGTAAGTTTCAGAAAGCCAAGAAACTCTTCGCATACTTCACAATTCTTGTTGACAAAACGTGCACAGATACTAAGTTGTTCTACATCTGAACAGTCTTGAGTTTCATCTGCCATCACACTCCAATACTTTGGAATTCCTTAAACAATTCTTGCCCTGATTTTGTTTTCGCACAAAGATATGAGGTGACGTGTATTTTGCGTTGGGTTATGAAAATTTCAAATGTTGCGCTAGATCATCATCTGTTTTGGCTCTCCAATGAAGAAAAAAGAACTGAAATTGCCATCCTCTTCATTTTGTTTCGAGTCTCAGTTTCCTCTGAATGCGATGCCTCTTTGCCCCAAAACTATGATAAGGTCGACTATGGACAAGATACCTTAATTTTCCTCCCGCAAATTTGTTCCTTGGCAACCTGCTCTATAATTTTGGATGCTATATCATTTCTTGGTTTTGAGATTTTTAACCAGTTTAAGGCTCTCTCTTCAGCCATTTGATGCTCGGCACTGAGCATGTGCTTATCAAGTGCATTTTCCTTAACTCCAGAGTTTTTTTGTCCAGTTCTTAAATCCTGTGTTTACAAATAAAGAGTCTGAATTTTATTTGCAAAAACAAACACAGTAGCAACAAAAAATACTATCGTTTTGAACACTATGACGTATCCATGGCCGAGAGTCCATACATGAAAACGCCTACCACATGTGACAGGAAAGTTGAACGCAGCAGAAGGAGTAAAATGATCAGTTAGGAGGTTGCTCATTGTCTGGTCTGTTAATGTTAAACAAGCCTTTGCAGGATCACTCGGATCACTGTAAATGGAACGGCTGCTGTTTTGCCTTGGAACTCATTCCGGTGTTGATTCTCACTCTCGTCAACCGAGTGACTTGACTTTTCTGTCCCTTCATCAGGTTTTGCTGCAACATCGTCTCTGATAATTCAGTTTAACATTTAGCATTGCTTGACGACTCAAGTTTGTATTTCTGTTGATGTTTTCGTGCTGGTACCCGTTTCTCAAAGGTCAGGATAATTACCGGGCCCGTAAATTTGTTTTGTTTTCATTCAAGATGAGGGTGTTTTTAAAAGTTTTACATCCGCTTTCATTGTTACGAGCATAGGCGACATCTTTCGACCATCTCCCGACATTCCATCTTTCGACATGCTATGTAAACGGCTGAAAGACCGTTTACCTGTCAAACTGGCACTTTTTCCGGTTATTAGCAGAACAAATGACAAGTATATGATAATTCCTGACCTCATACAAATGAAGACGATTGTGGACTCCCGATTTACGGGATAATTCAAACAATTTTAGAGTAGTCGACCGGCTCTCAATAGTGACTTCCCGTAGAATTGGGCCGCTACCGCTCAGTTAACATTCGAAAGATAGTTGCTATGCACGTAACACTGAAAGTGGGTGTAAAGTATACACATTATAAGAAGACTCGTCCCGTCTAGAACCCTCTCTGCTATTCCTTGGCTTTTGATTTTTAAATATAGCTTAGGACCTTTTAGGCTACTGGAACAAATTCCACTGACCGGCTGTTCGGCACGTTTACGGTATTCTAATTTTAGAAAACCTGAACTTGACAATGTTAAAACGTGAACTGGTTATTTTAACTTGGTAGTCACTCGACCCGAGCAAAAATAATACATTGTATTACAGAATCTAGTTGGAAATCACAGGATTAAAATATTACAAAGATTTGCAGTAATGGCATGTGGACTGCGTCCGGAATGATCGTTAACATTATACCCGAGAAAGGTCTGGGGAGACTACCTTGTATACTAATCCCTACTCATTCCAGGAAATAAGAATTTTTTTCGAAAACATTTTGGAGGGGGGGGGGGAAGGGGGAGCTGCCCTCCTTTACCCCTCCGCTAGCTACGGCCTTGAGATGTGTGGCGATGTGGGACGATCACCCATAACCAACTACCTTATTCTAGTTTATATACAATTGTATGTTTGTATAGCCTTTAGTTAATAGATTACTTTTTATATGTATATCTATGTAAACTTGTTATTCAACTTTTCAAATTTTATTTGTAAAATTGCCAATCATGTGCTTTAACAAACTATTTATACTATTATTACTATTATTTTGAGGCATTTTTCAGAGAATGACGGAGAACACTATGTTTGTAAATAGCGATGCTGAGAGTTTTGCTGATCTCGCACGACAAGTTCAGTGCCCCCGCTAGTAGTTTACATTCAGAAGACGAAAGAAACCAAAACCCTGTGAACGGTTATCAACCCTCCCACACACACACGCACACAAAAAAAATCATAGTCTTCGTGCGCGGAAAAAGAAACACCCTCCAGAGTCAGTATTATTAGAATTCGGCCGGAATCAAAGGATCGTTAACAACTACTTATAACACATGGTGTAGGCTGGTTGTTGTTGTTGTTGTTGTTGTTGTTTTGTTTTGTTTTTTGACACTGCTTTTTTCATTTTAAAGAAATGACTCAAAATGCCT
>NC_090894.1:33199937-33219937 GCF_036669925.1 Montipora capricornis
AGATCAAACCTACATTGGAAATGACGGTTTTTTATATCCTAACTTGGAGCATTTCTTCTCAACAATATGGCGGAATCTTACAAAAATCACTCTCACGGCCAAGGTAGAGCGGTTCGCTGAACCAACCACCTTGTATAGCAACTCAGTACTGGTCTTTCATCCAGTTATTAAACTGGTACATGACATCGAAGTGAATCCAGGTCCTAATAAGCCTTCCGTCAAGTAGCAAGAACAACAACAACATTAAAATTGCGCATCTTAATGTACGCTCACTCAGGAACAGAGGGCACTTCGTTCAGGTTAAGGACACCGTTACATCACTTAACTTCGACGTTTTTACAATCTCTGAAATATGGGTAAACCATGCTGTATCTAATCTGGAGATCGAAATACCTGGGTATGATATTTATAGAATCGATCGCCAAAACAAGAGAGGCGGAGGAGTGTGCGTTTACGTGCGACAAATTTTTCAAGAGCGAGGTACTCAACGAAATTTCAGGAATATCGGACAATGGATTCCATCAACTTTTGGGTAAAGATACAAGTACGAAACTCAAAGTCATTTCTTGTCTGCACGACCTACCGCCCTCCTGGAACGCCAACTACGTCGCTCGACACTGACCTCGGTGCAAGCCAAATCTAATTACTGAATCGCTTCTGACCAAATCGATCTACATACTTGGGGACACGAACTATAATTTGTTACAGCCTGAACTAGTTGATTCCCAAGCTTTTGTGAACTTCTGTCGCACATACAATTTAAACCAGATGGTTACTCAGCCAACTCGTATAACAGATTCCAACGAAGCTTTACTAGATATATTTTTTGTCTCACATGCGAAGCAAGTCACCAAAGCTAAAGTTTTACCATCATCAATAATTATAAGTGATCACGATCTTGTTTATAAATACCGTAGTTGTAGTCAGGCATGATAAAAAGAATTAAAAAACTTGTCACTGACTAAAACACTTATGTAAAAAGGACGTTTCGGTCAAAATACTATGACCTTCTTCAGCATAAAATGGCTTACAAATAGAAATGAGTGCTTTAAAAGAGCCGTAGAAACGTCACTTGGGATTGCCAAGGGCCTTGTAAGTGTCCGGAATGTAAACGTGTTCATTAATGGAATTCGGTTCGCAAATTGAGTGTCAGACTTATAAAAAATAATCTTTTTGGCCATTGGGAACAACGGTCAATGACTTTGACGTCGTCAAGGTCAAAATCGTGATTATTTTCTAGGCAATGTTGGGTTAGTAAAGAATTCGTATCTCCCGTAAAAAGCGCTCTTTTGTGTTCTCTTGTTCTAGATCTTAAGAGGCATACTCTGTAAGATTCGAGTTAGGGTCGGCCACGGTACCTCACCGATCTGGCTGAAATTTTGCATGTAGTCTTTGTTTGGGGTCCTTACTACGAAATGGATATTTTAAAGTTCTGATAAATTTTATTTTGGGAGTTCTAAACATGGCCAGTTTTGGTCGGCTGCGAAGGGTAGCCAATATGGCGGATCAAAGGACTTCTTGTCATCACTCCGTCCAGCTCACCTTAATCTTTTTTCAAAAGCCATTAAAACCGCTTGTAAGGGCTATCTTTGTACTCACGTTCTATGTCGAAATCTTCTCTGATATAAAAAGATTTGGTCATGAACGAGCGAAAAGTTGTAGTATACTTCCAGGATACTTTTCAGACATATAAATTTACTGCAAATCGAAAGGCCGGTATCTCCCATGTTATGTCGATTGACAGCTTACTGTTTAACCTGGACGTAGAGCTGTTATAGCAGGTTTGACAGGAGAAATAAAAAAATGGGCAACTTCTTTAGCACGGGAAAAAAAAAGATTAAAAACGTGTGACCAGTGCGCAACTATTAACGGCCTGTATAACAGTTATTGCTGGTTTCCGCTGTCACGCCATCGAAAATAAAAATCGCAACCATTAAGTCAAGAATCTGGGATATGATAGATGATTGATATATAAACAACCTCATCAAGATTTAGGTCTGTGCGGTTTTTCATTCGCGCTCTATTCGGTTTAAATGTTTTTCCTTCCGCAGATGATGAACACGGAAAAATCACTCGCGATCAGTGGAAAGTTAACATTCTCGATTTCCAGTGCGCAATGCTAATTCAATTACACAAAGGTGGCATTTTCCCACGACTGAAACCAACAACCCTGTCATTTTTCGTGGAAAATAAATTTTGTTTGCAGATCGAGGCAGGAACAGTTGATAACATACAAGTTGAGGTAAGTTCTGCTAATAATTCGATCTTGATGTATTTTGCTTAAGTTATTCCAGAGTTATTATTTCGGCCTTATTGACAAATCCACGGAGTTTCCTTTTTAATTTATTTCCTGGTGAATGTACAATGAAAAAGATAATGAAATTCGTGTGCGATGGATGTAACCTGTTCACTGCCCAGTTAAGTTAGCTTCACTGCATTGTCTCTTTTGTGCAGCTTCTACGTAATAATCTTGAATCAATTTCGGTGTGTTGTAAGATATTCACCTTATGATTTTCACTTTTGGGAGACTTAGGTATATCCGATATGACTTTCAACACTTTCAGCGTGTCTATTATGGCAAAATGTGGATTTTCAAAGTTTGTTGGCGATTCTTGTGGCCATGGAACTTCATCGGCCGATACACAGTGTATCATTTTAGCAGAGTGCAAAAAAGACATAAAGCCACATCTCAGGGGTTTCAATGTGATTGATTCCTCCCTCAAGAGTGAGATGCAATTGATTTTCGCCAGAGCAGGTATTGCACCTTATGCATTTCGCCAAATGTATTTGTATTTGATGTTAACATAAAAGTTACACTACCAGTTATATATGTTAACTGATAACAAATGTGAGTGTTTGAGACAAGGCTTCCACATTTAATTCCTTAGCCTGTGCCAGGCATCCGGTTTATAGTTAGAGATCAGCAGCGCGAAAACGGCAAGAGGAGTATGAGAAGACAAGGCAGACTTCTCTCGGCCTATGCTATCCTCTTTCTTTCACCGGTTTTCGAGCTGCTTGCGACCTCTCAAACGCCTGGAACAGGGTAAATTCAAGATTGCATGTGGATTGCCCGGGAGAAAAGGTTGGGGGCCGGTGTTCGACGTCTGGCATGAGGATGTAAATCGCAGAATTTGGTATCAGGGCTCAGGGACAATATTCAAATCGCCTTCAAGGTAGCGTTTAAGGTGAAGACATCAAACGTATTGTCATACTGTGTTAGTGGTCTAGACCAATCAGGCATAAAATTTTTCTTAAAGCGACGCCACTTCTAAATGAGACTTCCCCCCACACGTACACACACCCACACACACCCGCGCGCCTGTGATTTATATCCGCTTTCCTCAGCTCTCGGCTCCTCGTGGAGGAGCCTGCCCTGCCCGCATGGCAGTTCTCCAACCGGAGACCCGTTATGTTGGTAGCCCTATCATCTTCCTGGTGTTATCATTAACAACCGTTCAAGACGAAGGTTGGTTTCGTCCTTTGTCTTCCAATTTCCTCTTCAACCGTTTTCTGTTCCTATCTCTATCTTACTCAATTCTTTATTCCTTATCTGGTTAAAGAACCTCGCAAATCTTGACAGCAACAACGGGTTGTATGGAGTGCTATATTTTACTGCTTGCACGCACACATGTTATATTGGACTCTCTTCTATGGCACATGGGTTTAAATAACTCCATATTTAGGGCAAGGACGGGATTAAATATAGACTAGACGGAATACATTTTATAAATTATTATCAAAGTTTTTGTGATTGAAATTCTGATAATTTTGCGCCATTTTTTAACCCGGTGTCGACATATTTTCCACAGGTCTATTTGAGTTGACTGCGGAGCATGAGTACATTACTATCTGCCCTCGACATCGGGAAAGCTACGGGATACGTTGGACATGCGGAAAGACTCGCTGTTCCATTCACAGAGAATTTAGTGGCTACACAGCACAACCACCTAAAGGAAATCGTGGAGTTAACTTGTTTCAGGCGAAAACCCTTTTTTCTGAAACCGGAAAAGTTATTCCTGTTGGCTTGCGTAAGTTCCTCTGTTTTGAAGTTGATTCATCAAGTTGGGTAAATTAATGCACAAGGGCGCTAATACGGGCGCCAATTTGAACGGATGCACCTCTGAGACAGAAGAACATGCTGTTGGAATGACGACGCGTGATGGAATAAGTGCGTTTATATTAATTCCATTAGTATACGGCCGCTTATTGGAATTGATACTTTAAGTGAAATAGAGATGCGTATTGCAATAGAAACGAGTAACGGCATACAGAAGAGCGTTGGAATAGGGGCGCGTATTAAAACGATGACACTAAATAGAATTGAGTGCCAAAATCAATACTTTTTTTTTTTAATTAAACTTCTAGCAATATGCCCTATGTGTAGACAAAAAATTAGCAGCATGGCAGGAGTTGCCAAACAAGAAGAAAAAATCGACAACCAACGAATGTCTGACGGTGAGGTAGAAAAAGATGTATTCCGAGAAGAGAAAGAATCGGGACATGAAGAGAATGACCCGGAGAAGCCTTTTGTTTTCGCTGATGACACGTCTCCTCTCAAACAAGAAATGGATGAAAAGGCCTTAGCGAAAAGTTCCTGGTTAGAAGAGCCATTAAGTGAAGACCAACAAAGCACAGTAAGCCACTTTCTATACTTTATCTTCCCCGGCTGCATACTAAATTCAGATTTCAGATTTGTATCATTTTGCAATATTACTTATTTTTACAACGACATACTACATCTTCACTTGTTGGTTATTTGCAGATTATGTCTCTTGAGGAAACAGACATTAGTTTAACCCCGCAAAGCAGTGCTGCATTACATCGAGAAAGTTTGATGGCAGATGCATTGAGGTCACATGTCAAAAGCTACAGAAAAATGAAACTCAATGATTTCCTTGGGAGCTGTGGCCTATCGGCAATCAGTGAAGTAGATATGGATTTATCTTCCTCTTCAGAGCGTACCAGGAGACGATATATTGCTGAAACTCGTGAAGTTGTAGTGGCTGTTCTCAAAACGTTGTCGCCGAGTCATGCCGCGGACTTGTGGGACGCACTGAGAACCTCAGACAAGATGTGCGAAGTCTTTAACCTCCCCAAACTCGAATTTGATGAGAACAAAGCTTCCAGCGGAAGTAATGAGAAGTATATCAAAGCTCTTGCGGAGACATTCGACAATGCATCCAGCAGAAATATCAAAAGACAAGTACTTTCTATTATAGCAGAACTGACCACCTATGAAAAAATCCGTAAATTTCTGCCAGGTTTAACGAAATATATGTTCTGTGAAGCACCAAAGCACCGATTGACGTGTGGACGTGGAGTTCCTGTGGTGCAAAAGGCTGGAGTACGCACTAGAGTTGACATCAATCAGTTGGATCATTTTGTTAACTTCATAACTAGTCCCTACATTGTACAGGACCTGCCATTTGGCGAACGGTTCTTGAAGTTATCTTCTGGAGAGGTAATTCACACCCCTAACGTCATTAGGGTGTCAGTTAATGAGAGAATTATCGACCAGTATTTGCAATATTGTCAAGAAGGTGAAGCGACTCCACTCAGCAAGAGTACTCTTCGCCGTGTCCTGTCTGCTTGCAGTGCATCAGTAAGAAAATCCCTCCAAGGGCTTGACTACTTTATTTCAGAAGGAGGCAAGGCCTTCGACGATTTGCTGAAGTTGGTGGACAAGCTAATCGATTTTGGGATCCCATCAAATGTTGCTCAGGATCTTCAAAGAGGGCTTAAGTCAGGAAAGAGCTACCTTAAAAGTGATTTTAAGGTAAGGACAGTGATGACATGCTGAGGGGTTTGCATTTAGACCCTTCGTAAGGTGGGGGCCCCAAGCTCTTTCCTGTAAATAGCCTGAAAACACTTTCGCCGGCAAATAAGGGAGCTTGGGGTCCGCTTTCATATGTCCGCGGAAACAGTGTCAGAATTAACTTGTAGTGAGCGTTAAGGCGATCGTTATGTTGTAGAATGTTAGTTATCGCATACAAAACGCATGCTTGCTTCTGGTGCGCTGTTAACACCAACTAAATGGTACACTTAGCATGGAACACTGTAATTTTGGGTTAACGTAATCCGAACGAAAAGAATACATCTGTAAATTTCTAACAGACGTAGCATATATGCTGCAGTACCAAGAGTTAGATCTTGTGAAGATAGCTAATACCGTATATACTCTGGAAAAAAAATAGCAGTTCTCAGAGCAAGAGTTGAACCAATAGCCTTAAACTAACAGGTCCAGGCTCTGAGGGCTTTTTTAAATAGCAATTTGTTGTTTTTCTGCAATCAGGTCAACGTCACCAGCTCGCGTGTTCCAGACCACTGCAGTAAATATGCCCTAAATGATCCCACAGATTCAAGTTTCCGAGGCAATTGCGACCACACCCATGATCTTCTCTGTGAGCGATGCGAAGAACTGAAAACTGTGCTATCTGGTATCCAGGCGGAAATTTTAAATAGTCCCTTTGAATCAGAAAACGAAAAAGACGATGCACTTCACGTGTTCCAAGAAGCCGTAACAGCTATCGAGAGCTGGAAAGCTCATCAACTGCGAGTTGTGAACCAGGATAAAGCACGTAGCGATGTAATCGACTGCCTGAGTGAAACAAACGTCTTGCTCATCCAAGACTGGGCAATGAAATTTCTGCCTCGGCTGTACCGTGAGTCACAGGGCGAATGGTTTGGAAAAAGAGGCATTTCCTGGCATATTACAGTCGCTTTAAGAAAGAAAAGTGGTGAGATTGAGACACAAGCATTCATCCACATAGTTAAACGTTGTGCCCAAGACAGTGCCTGCGTGACGACACTCATGGAACATGTTCTCACAACATTAAAGAGGGAGAACCCAGAAATAGAAAATGCATTTTTCCGTCAAGATAACGCTGGATGTTATCATTCTGCCAATACTGTTCTCGCTTGTAAGAACATCAGCAAGCGAACTGGGATTTCCATTCGTCGCATGGACTTTTCTGACCCACAAGGAGGCAAAGGTCCATGTGACCGGTTTGCTGCCACAATGAAGAATCATGTGCGCTCTTACGTAAACGAAGGTCATGACGTAGTTACCACTGAGCAGTTCCAGGAGGCACTGCTCTCGCATGGAGGAATTTCTGGCGCTAGAATTGCTTTGCTGCCTGATCCAGTTTGCGACAAACTTAACGCTAAGTGGCCAGGCATCAGTAAAGTGAACAATTTTGAGTTCTCCTGTGAGGGGGTAAAAGTGTGGAGGGCATACCAAGTTGGTGAAGGAAAACTACTCCCGTGGTCTAAATTCGAAGGTAAAAATCGTAACTTTTAATTGTATGGACTAGAGCATGAGATTGGTATACACGAAAAGACACTAAACCTCAGGACAGCTCCCTACATGTACACAATGCAAGTTACCTTTTGTTCTATCATGGTGCTGGAAAAAATAATTCGTGCAATGATTGGAAAGTAACCGTAAATGGTGCATACAGGTTATATCGAACTAACATCCCACCGATAAGCCAATGGGATAAAGCCAATTTTGACGGCTCTTTTCTTTTCGTTTAAGGTATTGATGGTTCTATCACAGTTGTAACGGATGTGGTGTTTTCCGATGGTGGATTCCGTCCAGTAAAGCCACGAAAGGCAACTGAGAAATGTCAGTCACCCTGCAAGAGTGGAAAAAGCACTAGCCTCGCAGAGGAGCGAAGCGATAACGATGACGAAAACGAGAGATCAGGTGCTGAAGTTGAAAACGGAAGGGAAAAATTGTTTGCCTGCCCAAACGAAGGTTGTGTTAAAACCTATCAACGCTTTGGTTCAATGGTTAACCACACGCTTTACGGTCAATGTGTGTTTCAGGCTGAGAGAGAGTCCCTTATTGATACAGCGAAGGTCCTGTACTGCAGAAAGCTCCTAGGTGAAAACAGTGCCCTCACGCCAACTACGGAAACAGCGGCGGCAAAGTCTTCGTTACCATCGCCACACAATGTACTGGATAAGGGCTGGGCGTTGAGATCAACCAAAACGTCCAAACCTTTCAGTGAGAAGCAGAGGCGTTTCCTCGAGGAAAAGTTCACAATCGGTGAGACGACGGGGAGAAAACTTGACCCCGTGACAGTAGCTCGACAAATGAGAGTGGCCAGGGGCAGCGATGGGCAGCGGCAGTTTACCTCTGAAGAACTACTGACTGCCAACCAGATTCAAGGCTTTTTTTCCCGCCGCACAAAATCTAAGAATCAAACAGTGATTGAAGTTGAAGATGATTTCGTGGCAGCTGAAGTTGAAGATGCCATGGCAAGCGTGCGAAATGAAGTGATAAACCAAACGCAACCGATTCATCCAGTCACCTTTGACGGCTACAATCTTTGTGATCTTGTTGCTACAGGAAGGCTGTGTAAGCTTACAGTATCCGTTTTACGAGACATTTGTTGCCACTTTGAACCAGAGATGAGTTCAAAATCACACCAACTGCCACGCCGAAAAGCACCATATGTGAAGATATTGGAGAAACATGTCCGAGCTTGTTCTTGTTTTGACACGCTACCTGCCAGCTGACCATTTCAATTGTGTCGCATACCTTGTTTAGTTTATCGCCAACCGTCCGTACTTCTAGTAGGATTATGCTATGCGAGAGGTTGCAACGACGGTCTTCCGATTCCTGGTGTACTAACTTTAAGAATTCACATGATCATCCCTCTGAACGGGCTATGTGGTACATAGGTTTTTATTGTATAAACGTTTCTTTAATACAGTGTTTCATTGTCACAGTAAGGGTCGAGAAACTATATTTTCTTACAACACCCTTAACGCTAGAGTGCAGTTTTAAATTTTTGTGCAGCGCCCATGCAGGTTTCATCATGGCACAGCTTAAAACACTATCAAATAGACGGGGCTCCCAAGGGAAACAGCAATACACTAATAAAAGACGGACCATGTCATCTTTGGGGACCGTCATGTATTTTCTGAGAAAAAGTTGTTTTTGGCAAAAGTTATTTTTTGACCGAAAGTTCAGGAAAGCTTTTTCAGCATTTATTCCAAGATCCCAACAGCGGCAAGCTAGGGTCAGGAAATGTTAATTTTCTTTGGCTCGTTTTACTTCCCTCCTCCTGTCCATTGCGGAAAATTACACCACTCGACCCCTCTCCCCCCCCCCCCCCCCTCTCCTCTCCCCCAATGATAAAATAATGTTATCCTCTGGTTTTTCGTTTCAAATGCTGGTTGATAATCAGTAGTGCCGGTGGGACAAGTCTTTTTACAACCTAAATGAACACCAAACTTCAATTGTGCTTCAGAACAATTATCGATGTGCACAAGATGAGTGAAGACTTGAGCTAACTCAAATAATGTAGATAGATTCATGAACTGCGTTCAATCAATACGCGACAAAGAAGTAAGTGTACCTAATTGAGAGTGTTTGTTTACTTTAGGCCGAGATTATTGACATCGTACGCATTGAATTAGAATTCAGACATTCAACTGTTCATGACCTCGAGACATATTTCGCTGTTTTGCTACCTCAATACGGATATAGTTTCGCCAGCTTAAAGATAGCGCGTAACGGGCGTATTTGAGATATGAAGTTTTTACAGGAGCGCGGTTCGATCGTTCCCCTTCTAAATAAGATTTGTTTCAATGGTTTGTTTAATTACATTAGTGAAAGCAGAACCTCTTCGATAAATCACTCGAAGGATATTGCAAGTACAAATAAAGTAGTAAAGTCAGTAAATGGCTGTTTCGAAGGGAAATATGCTAACATTTGGACACGATTATCATGTTAAACTTTACATATTTTCCTTTGCACAATGGTCACACTTGTTTAATTTTTTTCTCTCGTGCTGAAGAAGTTGCCCATTTTTTTATTTCTCCTGGTAAATCTGCTATGACAGTTTTACATCCAGGTTAAATAGTTCACTGTTAATCGACATAACATGGGAGATATCGGCCTTTCGATTTACAGTATATTTATGTGTCTCAAAAGTATCCTGGAAGTACACTACAACTTTTCACTCGAACATGACCAAAACGTTTTATTTCAAAGACGTATTTCACACAGATCGTGAGTAGGAAGATAGCTCTTAAAGGCGATATTAATGGATTTTGGTTAAAGATTATGGTAAGCTGGAAGGGAGGATGATAAGAAGTCGTGTGATCCGCCATATTGGCTCTCCTTCGGAACCGACAGAAACCGGCCATGTTCAGAACTCCCAAAATAAAATGTACCAGAACTTTGAAACATCCATTTCGTAGTTAGGACCCCAAAGCAATACTACATGCAAAATTTTAGCCAAATCGGTGAGGTACCGTGGCCGCGACCTTTTAATATTACTCGAATCTTACAGAGTATGACTCTTAAGAGCCTTGATGTTTGACCGATATAAACTTTGTCACAGTTTTTACAATTAATTTTATAGATGACTCCTGTTGATAGCTCTTTACTAAATTTGTCTTTACGTTTTCTTAAAATGGAGCCGACGGTCATTACGGGTTTGTGGGCAGCACATTGATATTGAAATGATTTAAAGTTCGTGCGATTTTTCTGAAAGTCCTTGAAGGTATGGCAACGTGACAAAACCTCTGTTGGTTTGAAACCGGTTTGAAGAAACAGTGGTACTTTTACAGCTTTTGATAAATTGGTCGGTGTGACCATTGACCTTTAGAGCGTCGACCACGTGTTGTACTTCAGATAATTTGTCTGCGTCAATGGAAGGGATGTTCTTTGCTCTGTCGAGGAGCATTCTAGCTACTGAGCGTTTGTGTTGAGAAGGGTGGGTGGTGTTGAGAGTTGAATTGAAGGTATTTGTCAGTGTGTGTGGCTTTCCTGTAGACGCTGGTTTTTATAGTTCCATCGGGATTTCTGGTTGTCATGGTGTCCAGAAATGCGATGGATCCGTCTTTCTCTTCTTCCACTGTAAATTTGATGTGTTGATCAATTGAGTTAAGGTGGGAGTGGAACTCTGTAAGACGTTCCCGAGCGATGCAAACATGGCTATCATCAACGTATCTATACCACCACTTAGGAGGGTGGGGTGCGGTGATTAAAGCTCTCTCTTCAACGTGTTCCATAACTAAATTTGCCAAAATTGCGCTCACAGGTGAACCCATTGGGCAGTCGAAAATTTGATTGTAGAAAGTGCTATCAACGATGAAGTAGTTGTTATCAAGTACAAATTCAAGCAAATTCATGATGTTGTTAAAAGACATGTTTTTTCTTTCCGAGATGGTCGGATCAGCTTCAAGTCTGTTCTTAGTCACCTGGAGTGCCAAAATTGTCGGTATAGATATGAAAGGGATACGACATCGAAAGACACCATGGTTTCCTGCGGGGCGATGTTACAACTAGAGACTTTTTTTACAAAATCACAACTGTTCGTAACTGTATACTTATTGTTTTTTAAAGGGCTCAGGATAGAAGCTAGATGTTTAGAAACTTGGTAAGTAGGACAGTTAATAGTCTTAGCGGAACCTCCGGTTTGTGTATTTTTGGCAGTCCATAGAAGGTAGCTGGTGTTGCGTCAGTGCTTCGGAGTGTGTAATAAAGTTTGTCATTGAGTTGCTGCACGTTCAACTTGGTGTCATGGGTTGGTGCACACTAAAAATTAAAGTGTAATGTTACGAAAGCAAAAATGTAAAATTACACCTTATAACTGTACACCAAAAAAATCTTCTAAAATTACTCTATGTGTAGGGTATTTTTACACCTTGTTACAGTGTAAACTATTACACCAAAATAATCTTCTAAAATTACTCTAAATGTAGGGTATTTTTACTCTTTTTAAAGGATAAGAGTTTATGGATAAGAGTTTATGTATTATCAAGGATAAAATTACACAGTTGGAAGTGTACATTTACACCAATTTTAATAGTAAAAGGCCGATTAATCTAAACCATGTTAGATTGGTTTTTTGAACTCATACAGTTGTGGGCTTATAAATAGCTATTCATCAATATGATATACTGGGCCGAACAAACTGTCCTCAGGGCTTATTTATTTGTACGTAGTTCTCATTGCAGTCAGGCTCAATTTGTTACACTCTCTAGTTTAAGTATCAATATATCAACGTTTCGAAGACATTCGAAGATGTATCTCTCGTGTCATTCTCTGAGTCGCTTTCTACCTCTGAACTGGGCGAATGTTCCGGATCATCCGAATCATCATGAGAAATAATTTCGTTCTCTTTTCCTTCATCCGTTTCCTTAATAAGTTCGGGATGGTAGCGGGAAAAATGAGATTCAAAACTCGAAAAGAGTTTGTAAGTCTTGCTGTACCCAGGTCCACCACAAGTGACAAGAAAATTTGGGTCGTGCGAATGCCGACTACGAATGTGAGCCAGTACCGGTAGTTTTTTTAAGCTCCTAAAAATCTGGTTCGTAACAAGCATAGATGTCAGCTGCAGGGTGAAATTCAAAAGGTTTGTTTCTGGTTACAAATGTCACTTCGAGCCATGTGATTGGCTGCGGTATTTAAGTCTTCTGACAAAAATTTCCGGTAAAAAAGGCGACATAATTCTCCGTCAATCAAGATGTATTATTGAACAGCGATAAAGAAACTTGATGACCCTCTTTGTACTCCTTTTCATTCGGCCAGTCTTTGGAGAAGGTTTTGAATATTTGGAGGTCCTGTTTCTTGCGTTATTTTAAATTCAATGGCTGCTCATGGATCCTCAGATGTTAAACTATGGACAGTAGAGAAAGTAGGCGAATGGCTTACCAGTTTAGGCGCCCCGTACAACGAATATGCTGAATCCTTTCGTGGTGAGTAAACTGTGTTCGTTACTTCTATTGTTAAGTTTTGAAGGTCATGATGTCCTCATCGTTCTTTGGTGCGTGTTGTAGTCGATCCAAGTGTTTTTGGATCGACTGCAATTCGCACCAAAGGACGATGTATTAAAATACATAAAAAAATACAAGCTGTTTTCTGTTGCGTTGAAAACGAAAGAATTGTTGCAGTGTTTTGACGTTCCTTAGATTTGAGACACAAATGGAAGGCACTGTTAGCTCGTTATGTCACCCAAATCAAGACCTCGGGTCCCGGCTACGGTCAGTTAGAATACTTTTCCCGGAAAATGATATGCCGGCGTGCAGAATAGGTGAAATCTACCTAACTTCATAAACATAATGTTGTCGTATTCGTTCGTTGGCGAGGCGACCGCAACTTCCCGCCTTAAAATTTAATATAAATATATGTTTCTTTCATGCATGGAAATTGATGAGAAATTCTTTGCGTGGCCTCTTGGAAAGCGGAGTTATACTGGTAGTGATTTGGGAGCATAACTTATTCGTAATGTTGGACCAAAATTGAAGATTGTAAGGAAAATTGATTTCCTCGCGCGACAACAGCGCCAGGTAAGTGTAAAGGACTGGTACTACCCATGACTCACCAGGCGCGTGATATTACAAAAATGGCGGCTGTTTTTTACTGAGATATATTTAGAGGAAGACATACGTGTCACGAAGTGAAAACATTCGTGAAAGGCTAAATAGAAGAGAACTTCATGAGTAACCCATTGCTGAACCCCGACTATGAAGTGTTGGACAACCTATAGCCCAGATAACTTTATCTCTGTTTATTATTCCATTGGTTTAATTGGTGTACTTTGTCTACTTTTGGCAATAATAATATTCTTGTTCCATTCTTAGTTCGTTTGTTCCGGTTCGGTTTCGTTTTCCAATCGGTTTTTTTCCCAGTCGGTCACCACACAGGCTAAATATAAAGTGTTGTTCAGTGGAATTGGACTGATTTTACTCAAATTGGCTCTTTGATTCAGGAAAGCCAAAACTTTGAGGATAAATAAATTAATAGAGCTTTGCAAGGTTAGATTACAATTCAGCACAAATATCCCTTGAATATTTTAGTGTAAGGTCTCCATTTGTTCTTACTGATGAAGATACACCTATTTATTCCTCAGCAACATAGTGCGGCCAGCCAGTCAACTACAGACAACCACTAGCAACACTTCAGTCTGAAGCGAAAGACAGTTGACAGGTAAGAACTGTTCATTCCACATTGTTTTCCTGTCCTTATTAGGCTAGTACAGCTATGGCAACAGTTTTTCCTTTGTTTGACTTGTTTAAGTGGAGTTTACCCTTTTTTTCCATAAGTTCAAGTCAAATCTGAACTTCCTACAGTTGTATCTCATAAATTTTATGAAGATGCTCAGGATTTGGGTTGTTTAAGGGGTAATGATGAAATGGAAGTAGTAGAATACAGTGGAGAACAAGAAACAATTATGGAAAGCTATAACTTTCTTATGCAATCTTTATTCTTTTGGTCTTGACGTTTTGTCTTGTGGTGTGTTTTTGTCATTATGTGGTGAGATTTGTTATTATGTGACGAGGTTTGATGATTACGTGTTGTATTCCATCGTGTTGATAAATTTTGATTGTTATGTATTTGTTTCTATCATGTGTTGAGGTCTTCTTTTGACCTACCGTACTCTATTTACATTTCGTGTGGTGTGCTTCTTTTATGGCATTGAAAGTAAAGTAGATCTCGCAATGCAGATAATTTAAATGTTATAGTGTACTATGTAGTATAATTTCCATCTGAACTGGCGGGTGGGGCACCTCATACAGTTTGATGTAACTTGAAAAGTAGATCTAACCATGCAGTTAATTTAGTTGTTATAGTGTACTATGTAGTACAATTTCCATCTGAACTGGCGGGTGGCGCACCTCATACAGTTCGATGTAACTTGTAAAGTAGATCTAACCATGCAGTTAATTTAATTAGTTGTTATAGTGTACTATGTAGTACAATTTCCATCTGAACTGGCGGGTGGCGCACCTCATACAGTTCGATGTAACTTGAAAAGTGGATCTAATCATGCAGTTAATTTAGTTGTTATAGTGTACTATGACATTGTAGTACAATTTTCATCTGAACTGGCGGGTGGCGCACCTCATACAGTTCGATGTAACTTGTAAAGTAGATCTAACCATTTAGTTAATTTAGTTGTTATAGTCTACAATGTAGTATAATTTCCATCTGAACTGACGGGTGGCGCACCTCATACAGTTCGATGTAACTTGTAAAGTAGATCTAACCATGCAGTTAATTTAGTTGTTATAGTGCACTATGTAGTATAATTTCCATCTGAACTGGCGGGTGGTGCACCTCATACAGTTCGATGTAACTTGTAAAGTAGATCTAACCATGCAGTTAATTTAGTTGTTACAGGGTACTATGTAGTAAAATTTCCATCTAAACTCCGTTCTTTTCCACTTCATTTTATATATGCAGGTTGTGCCTACTGAAAAGGAGCTACCTGGGTTGAAGCAAGATTCTCCTCCATCTATCCTCATTGCGGGCGAACTCCCGAATTATGATGACATTTATATCGTTGCAAAAGGCGATCTAATACTAAACGTTTCGGGAGGCCACCTCGTTGCTCTTAAATGTTTAGTTTGTTTTTATTATACTCAAGTCTGCACAAATACATACATTTTCTTGCCGAAGCACGCTCTCCAAATCTTCGATTCATACAAAATTCCTGTCAATGCGACAGAACTTGGTTCTACCATCTGCGATCGTGTGCGCTCACGATCGCAGATGATCGAAGAACTTAGTGCGATCCGCGATCGTCTGCGATCATATGCAAACCAACCTTACTGGCGCTAGGCTTAGTTATAGAAATGTGAATCTAGAGTTGTGCATTTTTTACTTAAGTAGGCGATTGTAATTTTACGCTTGAGTTTGTTACCCATCGATGTAGCGTCATGTGTAATTTTACTTATAAATTGATGATAAATAAACATAATTACACTTCATTTTATGGTTGAATTATACGTCGTTTGGTGGTAATTTCAACTTTAGATGGGGTAAAATTACACCTTCCAAAAAGGGTAGCGGGGCTGGCAAGATCACTGCACCGCCATTCGGGGTAATTTTACCCATCCTTTCTGATATTATTACCCTTGCTAGATGTGTAATTTTACAAGTGCAAAGTTGTATAATACCCATTTTACACTATTTTGCGTGTAAATTTACCATCCTTTTGAGAGTTAAACTACACTTTAGAAGTTGGTGTAATAATACACACAAAAAAACGGCTTGCGGGGGTGGCAACAATTTTACACCATTTTTAAGTGTAGTCTTACACTTTAATTTTTAGTGTGTGTCAATGCTTTTTTATCCAAGTCACTCAACGGCTTGCTAGATATGTTGACAACCCATCTATCTGTTAGATCTTCCAGGAGGTTGTCCGAACGGTCGTAAAGCAGTCTGTAGTTTGTCTTATCGGATCTCAGACTTGCGTTTCGATTCAAAAGTGGCTGTATGTTCGACGGTGCGCACCAGTATGTCCATGCTGTGTACATCCAGAGTTTGCTTGAGATCGGAGTGAAGCTTCTCCAGCTTGAAACGCCGTCGGTGAATCTGGATATGACAGTTTCTTATTCGTAATCTTAAGTAGGCGGGACCCGCTTTCTTGGCAATGTCGTAACCTTCTTTGCATTTGATAGGGGGGTTGAAACGAAGACTGTCCGGAAGAACTCTGTTTTCCTTAAGTGTGTGATTAAAACTCAGGTGGCTCTTGAACATAACAACATAACACCAGGTAAGGTAAAGTCTGCTTACGAGCCTAGAAGGCCCATCAGGCCGGCGCTTATCTCCGGTTGCTGTAGCATGAAGCAACTAGGAATATTTCTACTCCCCCCTGTATGGGATGCCAGTCCATCGCAGGGTTACCCCCAACATTAAATTCGCCGGTACCCATTTATACACCTGGGTGGAGAGAGGCACCATGGGAGTAAAGTGTCTTGCCCAAGAACACAACACAATGTCCCCGGCCAGGCCCCGAACCCGGACCATTCGATCCGGAGTCGAGCTTCCTTAAGTCTGTGATTAAAATTCAGGTGGCTCTTGAACATAACAACATAACAACAGGAGTCATCTATAAAATTAATTGTAAAAACTGTGACAAAGTTTATATCGGTCAAACATCAAGGGCCATAAGATCTAGAACAAGAGAACACAAAAGAGCGCTTTTTACGGGAGATACGAATTCTTTATTAACCCAACATTGCCTAGAAAATAATCACGATTTTGACCTTGACGACGTCAAAGTCATTGACCGTTGTTCCCAATGGCCAAAAAGATTATTTTTTTTAAGTCTGGCACTCAATTCGCGAACCGAATGCCATTAATGAACACGTTTACATTCCCGACATTTACAAGGCCCTTGGCAATCCCAAGTGACGTTTCTACGGCTCTTTTAAAGCACTCAATTGTATTTGTAAGCCATTTTATGCTGAAGAAGGTCATAGTATTTTGACCGAAACGTCCTTTTTACATAAGTTTTTTAGTCAGTTACGACAAGTTTTTTAATTCTTTTTTTGATCTTGTTTATGTTACGCTTAGGCTGAAAAAGCAGCGAAATCCATCCACGTTTATGACTATCAGAAGTTTCAAAAATTATTCCCCGGAGAGATTTTATAATGACATCACAAGGGCACCCTTGTCAGTTCTGGAAACCTTCGATGATCCTGACGATAAACTTCACGCCTTTACTTTGTTGTTTAATGAGATTTTGGATAGACATGCACCTTTAAAAACTATACGCCTGCGAGGACGACCGAATCCTTACATCACCTATGAGATTTGCGACCTAATGGCAAGAAGAGATGGCTGGAAACGTAAGTTCAGACATACTAAAGATCCGTTGGCTTGGTCGAGCTACAAGAGCTATTGTCGGCAGGTGAGACGGAAAATAGGAATTTATGGAACAACAAATCAAAAAAAACCGGAACAACACCAATACCATGTGGAAAGTCATTCGTAGTCGTTTTCCTAAAAAATCTGCTTTGCAGAGTTCTTTTTCAGGGGACGTAAACGCTGTGGCCAACGAATTCAATAACTTCTTTGTAAACATCGGTAACTAAAGAATACAATGCAGAAAATCAGCAATCTGGCTGAACAATTCCAGTGAGAAGCACACGATTCCCTGTTTACCCCTCGGGAATATCCCGCGTCTGAACAGTTTGTTTTCGATGCTAATGTGAACATCAACCAAGTACAAAAGATTATCAACTCTATGGCAACAAATAAGTCCCCTGGAATAGATAAGATACCAATTCGCGTCATTAAGGACTGTCTACCTGCCATTCTACCTTCAATCACATCGATTATTAATGCCACCTTTCTTTCTGCTCAATTCCCCAACGTTTGGAAAATTGCGGAAGTGAAACCTATTTGAAGGATGGCGACAAGGACATTCCTAACAATTACAGGCCTATTTCACTGTTACCTGTGCTCTCAAAGATTTGTGAGAGAGTTTCCGGCGATCAGCTAACATCCTTTTTAATAGAAAACCAAAGTCTGTTACCCAAGCAGTGGAACTCTACTGAGACATCTATCTTACAAACAACTGATGCAATCCTTGAAGCCATTGATAAGAAACAGTTAACCGCCACTGTGTTGCTCGACATCAGCAAAGCCTTTGATAGTGTTAACCATGGAATCCTTCTGTCCAAGCTTCAGGACATTGAATTGTCACCTACCGCTATCAAATGGTTTTGCAAGTTGTTAAAATTCATAATGCTACATCAGCCGAACTTCCTATGACTTGTGGGGTGCCACAAGGAAGCATTCTGGGACCGCTGCTCTTTAGTATCTACACTAACGATCTTCCTAGCATTCCACACCATAGTTCCCCTCTGTGCTATGTCGACGATACCAACCTACAGGACCGAGCAAACGCGATTGCCAAATTAAATGATGATTTATGCAGAATTAGTAACTGGACTTTTAGAAATCATCTCCTTATTAACCCTAGTAAAACTATGTTAATTATCTATCTTCAGCAGATCGATGGTCAGCAAAGTAGAGGATTTTCGTCTAACTTTGTTAGGAGAGGACATTACACCAGGTACCGTTGCTAAGGATCTGGGAGTCATTCTGGATCCCTGCTTGACATATAATGATCACATAGCTTCAACAGTGTCCGGTTGCATGACACGCCTAGGCCAGATTAACCGAGTTAATTGACTCAGCCACATTAACTATTATAGTTAATGCCTTAGTTTTTAGCAAGCTATATTATTGTTGTAATGTTTGGAGTAACACCTGAGTACAACTTAAGTATGATTCAAGCTGTACAAAACTTCGCGGCTCGTATCGTTAGCTACTCAAGGAAATACAACCACATTCCCCATATCCTTGTAAAATTCATTAATAATTCATGAGGGTGCAAACCAATCCCAGCACAGTATTCCGATCACATGTACACAACTGTAAACCCCAATACAAATCAACTGCATTATTAAACAGTAGAATTAACTTTTGATACAAACTCCTGCTCAGCTAAATAGCATTCATTAACTTTTGATACAGATCTCTACTGATTAACATAACAATACTTTGCATTCAATTTAATGTATTCATTTCACAAGCAGGATAAAATATTCGCGTGCGATCTGTATGGACGTTTACAATGGCTCGCCTATCGGCTCGACATTCTAAACTCCCATACAGATCTGCCGCTCATATGTTATCTACTACTTAAAGATCTAAAGTGGCTACCTGTTAGACAGCAGTTGTATTATCGCCACGCAATAATGGCCTTCAAATGTATGTCAGGGTGCGCACCAGCTTCTTTATTTTCTAAATATATTCAAAGAGCTATGATCACCAGGCGTACAACGAGGAACTCTCGGATGCTAAAAATTCCTTTGTATAAAACAGCCACAGGGCAAAGAGCCTTTTACTTTAGGAAGGCGAATTCTGGAACTCACTCTATTCTACTGTTAAGTTGAAACCAGCACTTCAAAACTTCAAACGTTGCCTGACGAGATGCCTTATCTCAATGTTTTCAGTGACTTAATTGCTCTATTTAAGTTGCTTTTGTCTCATTAATTAATTTGTTCATTAGAGATTAGTCGGTTTGTTCATGTCATTTTATTTACAAGTTAATTGTTAATTAATTTTCTTGTATATAACATTAGTTATCTCTTTATTCTGAAAAGCCCATTTGGGACGAATAAAGTATGTATGTATTATTACTGGCCAGGGTTAAGTTCACATGTCAAGAAAT